>NC_035108.1:234300426-234601602 GCF_002204515.2 Aedes aegypti | reverse complement strand
AGAGGTGAAAATTTAAACTAAATTACAATGTTTTAATAATCCCACCCTTATTTAGCCTCAGGCTTGAGACTGAAGAAGGGCAGCCGATTATCTCGGAGAAACACAAGGTCACCTGCACCATTGCTCCGGGTAGCACAGGAAGGGCATAATACTGTAGAGGGCGCCCTGGAACTCCACAGGCTCCGTTTGCGGCTAGGTTTTATTTAGACCCCCCTAACCATTCATTCTTTGGCACGGTAAGCTTAAAGCCGTATGAATTAGGGGTCACCTGTGAGGTGGACTTTTACCACCGGAACAGGCAGTCCGTAGTGTTAATTCTTAGCCAGTTGAAACAACCGCTACCGACACTACGCGGCTATCTAGGCTGATCGGGAAAAGGAAGTTAACATTGATGATTAACTCCTGACGTGCCCAAACAGCCACTACCATGCACATCCAGATCACTAAAGGTTTTGGCATGATAAATCTGCCTCGTTAGGGATGCTCGAATTATTTGATTGCTGTACATGTATTATCTGTCTAGTTCTTCTTCTTCTTTCTGGCATTACGTCCCCACTAGAACAGAGTCTGCATCTCAGCTTAATAACTGAGAGCTTACTGTGCCAATGATCATTTTTGCATGCGTATATCGTGTGGCAGGTACGAAGATACCCTATGCCCTGGGAAGTCGAGAAAATTTCCTTTACGAAAAGATCCTCGACCGGTGGGATTCGAACCCACGACCCTCAGCTTGGTCTTGCTGAAAAGCTGCGCGTTTACCGCTACGTCTATCTGGGCCCCTATTTGTCTAGTTACCTAGTTTGAAAAACCTTAAATTACAACATTTGCGGCAATATTTGTCATTCCGCTTCAGTGTGTGTAATTTATATTGGTTTAATTGCTCTAGGGCAAATTTAAACACCTCTAGGAACATTTTGTTTCCTACCTGAATGAAATTATGGTACAACTGATATTTGATCCCGGGGCTCCAAGAGTTAAAACAGTTAGTGATACCTGCTTCCGTTGTTATTAAACCAAAAGCATGAGCTTAATTGGCAAAATGTATTATCAGAAATGATTTTGAAAACGTAAGGTGGAAAAATGGACGTAACTATCGCTTGTACTTGAACAAATCTATCTCAACCATCCGCGAATATATGCAGAAACTACTGGTAGCAAGGCGAATAGGGCAGGATAATTTAACTTTTAAGAAAAAGTAGTAAACAAGTATTAAATATGGATAAATTGTAAAACCAGTGGTAAAATCTAAGCTTTACGATACTATTTCCTCTTAGAAGTAAAATATGCTAAGTTGGCTTTCCAAAAATGTACACACAATAATTATTTCTGCCATTATTCAAATAAATGCTGAAAATTTAGTTTTTCTGGTAAAACAAAATTTAAACAAAATTGAAATTATGCAATAACACGAAAAAAATAGTTTGAAGGGGGAGATCCCCCAGTACCGAACAGCACCCATTACCGGACAAGTAAAATTAGAAGAAAAGAAAGCTATTATGGAGAGTAATAATTGCATAGAATAATACAACCTTGAAATATGCATGCCTTTTTAAAAAATTAGAGATATTTGAAAATCGTTGAAAAGTTGACGTATCGCCTTAAATTTGAGCCTTATTTGTAATTATTTTGAATATGGCAAAATAGTTTAGATCTCGTAAGCAATATCGAATATAATGATAATTTGAAACTATGAATGCATTTTGTACTATATTTAAATTAAATGTGGACAAACTGACAAACCATGGTTTAGCATCTCCTGTACCCCAGTGTCGTACAGCTTGATTTGTTATATGAATTTTTGTAATATTTGCACCAGTGTCTCAAAATACATTCATTTTCATCCGTTGATCATGGTATCAAACATGCTATAAAAAAAAAAGAATGAACATTCAGAACAACATCGTAATATGTGTTGTTTTTCATTATGTACGGAAAAGTATTTGGATCGACATCTTGAACACCGTCAAACGGGGTGACTTGCAACACATTGTAATTTACAACTAAATTTCACTATAAAACCCAAATTTCAAAAGAAAATTTGTAATAAATCGGTGCTTCAATACGTGTGACTCACAATTCAAGTAACGGTCACGATAAAGCCTGTTATTATAAATATGTTTAAATGTTAAACATAATTCTTTTAAATGTCTTGTAAACTCATATTTGATGGAGGTTCAAAATCGTGACCTGAAAACATGAGATAGATATAATTTACAAAAGTAATACTCTACATGGTGTTTCTATAACTAATAAGTGATAATATGACAAATTTTATTTTACGAAATTGTAGCAATAAAAATCATTTTTATATAAATGTACCTATGCGGGGTGACTTGCAACACTTTATGTCTAAGCAATTTAGAGTTTGATAAAAGTTAAAAACTTATGTGTTAGTTCTACTTTATAATTAAAAGAGTAATAATTCATCAATCAACTGCAAACACTCGTTAAAAATATTGTTCAGTTCTGATATTGGACCTTGTGGATTTAATGCCTCTTTTTCCCATACAAAAATAGCTCTATTATTTTGTTACAAAAAGGTATTCAAAGTGCTCTTGTACTGGTTCGAATGCTTTAAATACATGAATAACAATACATAACAAGTGTGACTACTAAAAAATATCAACATTTTGTTGTCAAAAACTAAATTAGCATTGACTGTTGCAAGTCACCTCGCACAAGGACGTTTAAAAAATGTCACCTATTTAATAACTTTTGATATGACAAAATAATTCGACTCAATCTTCTGTCATCCCATTCTGTAGGCAAGGAATTTAGATTTTTAGATGACGTTTAGATCATGGTTTTAGTTGATTGAATTCGAAAAGTGTTGCACCCCGTTTGACGGTAATATTTATCGTAAATGGGTAACAGGATCACATAAAACCACTATTTTTTTAATTATAAATTTAGTGGCTTAAGTGTCCGGTACTGGGGGATCTCCCTATACAATCACACATGTTCTCAATAATGAGAAATTCATCTCTATAATTCATTTGATTCAAAAAATATTTTTCGACTTCTTTCGGAAATTATGACATCTGGCCCATAGTGCTGTGGTTTCGAGCGGTTGCTGCCAAAGGCAACTTGTCCTGATGCATTTCGATTCGAATTTGCTCAACTTCATCTCACGACGCCCATGTGAAAACGCCAATTAATAGTCTCGTTCGTGTTGTTCGCGTGGACAACGCTCGAACCAGCAAAGCCGATGGAATTCCTGATAGGATGAAACGTTTTAATTATTTTCCTCAATTTGTGTTCTGCTGATAGGATGGTGGCAGCAACACTCGATAAAAGGTGCGTTGATATTGGCATGTATTGACAAGCTACATATGATTACGACATTGAAGGTCAAAAATTATCGAATACAGAAGATAGAGTTGGTAACTAAAATGTATAGATCAAAACTGTCTGTATCATAGCTTTTAAATTGATCAAAAAAAATACATGAAGGATCAATATGTAAATCAAACGTTTTATTCGATATTTATTCGAATCAGAATTAATTTGTTATATACGTTGGGGTTAAGGACCCCAAGTTTTTGGAAAAGTTCGCCGTCATTGACCGAATGCCATTCAAGCGTTTTTGACACTAAATTCAATGCGAAGTTTCCTGGTAGGTTTGGAATTTAGAATGGCTACGGCGCGTTTTACTTAAACTGCCACATTAACCTCAAAGCTTAAGGACGTAAAAGTTGTATTTCATCACAGTTTCGTCTATTAGTAAAAAAAAAAGCACTACTGTTTCATTTTCGAGAAATTGTTGACGTTTCAGTCGGATTTGGGATCAAAAACTGTAGTCTTGTTTCTTCTCCAACGTTTCGATCCATATTGGATCTTCTTCAGGGATTGTTTCGTCCAGGGTTTACGTTGTGTTTCTTATGGTCCCGAAGGGGCAGACGAATGAACGAACGACTTCTCTTCTACTATTGAATTATTGCCTCCACCGAGAGCCACTGCTCGATGGGAAAACGATACGGTTACAGTGACAACTTACGAATCCGAATCCGATCAAAGAAGATCCAATACGGATCGAAACGTTGGAGAAGAAACAAGACTATAGTTTTTGATCCCAAAAATCCGACTGAAACGCCAATAACTTCTCGAAAATATATCCAACATTCGAATTTAAGAAGTAAATTTCTACTGTTATACTCAGATTAACGGGCAAGCCATATTGGCGACACCAAGTCTGAAGGGGCAGTTAGACAGTTTACGCGATTTTTGTTTGAAACTCCTCTGCCCACTAATATTTTACGTAATCAATGGACGCCCCCAAATAGCCAATGAGAACTGTGCATCAAATCGTACAGCGTGCTTATAAACATACCAACTACTAAAGATAGATAGTTACATAAGTCGGATACTCTATTAATGAGGCTCAATGTAACGCTATAGCGTATCTGTTTCGAGTTTTAACAAAAGTAGTAATAACACTCATCCGCAAAACTCAATTCCCAACTCGCTGCTTGACATAATGTCGAAACTCCAAAACTCATTTTCTTGTGCATTTTATGTTCAGTTCTACAACCGCTCACATCAACTCAAACAATAAATAAGGATATTACAAAAAATAAACAAATCATGAAGTGAAATACTCACCAATTATTACTATGTGACCAAACATGTCCTTTTTCCAAACTTGTGTACAATTCCAGCGATGACCTAATTAACCAAAATAAATGTTGTAAAATGTGAAACTATTTGGAGTAATTATTGAAATTACCTCTGAACTGGTGCTGACACTCCTGAGCGCCAAGTTTTTGACCGGTGCTTAGAGATACAACGGCATCCGGAGCTTCAACACAGAGTTGTCGTTGATAAGGCGAAAGGCCTGGAATACGCGAGCAGAGCACAGAAGATGTGAAACTTTCGGCAAGTCTGTAGAATGGAACACATAACAAAGACGTCACATTAAATGGAATTCCGTCAATATATAGATATTAATTATTATCTTATACATAATATCATACTTATGCATATATTTCTAAGACATAACATTATCAGATAAATAAATGAAAAACAAACACGTTAATGCTTCCAGTGGACGGTTTGCCCTTTGAAGGAAGCACCACACTATACAACGGACTAGCGTGCAAGGAAAATTTGTCCGGACTGAAGCGGAAATCGAACCCACACTCCCACACGATGCGGCTAAATGCTTGGTAACACTAATCGAACGGCAACGAAGCCACTTTACCATTTCATATCAAATTTTAAGACGAGTCTAATACAAGACACTGAAGACGGCCTAACAGTTGAGGTCTAAATACACGTATCTGTCAAAGGATACAAACTATAGTGGAATTAAATGGTATAGTACTAAATTCGTTTTTTTTTATTTATATAGGGTTTCCCAGAAAGTATGGATAACTCTTTTAATAATGAAAATGACAATGTTTTTTCAAAGCAATAAATCTTTTTATATTTTTTTTCTTTGGGACATTTTAGAAGGCGCCTGGGAAATTTTGTTTTGGTGAATAAAATTACATTAAACATTGCAATTTTTAATTTAAGAAAATCAATTCTTATCTAGCCAGCACACACCTTATTTTTGTGTTTTGTTGGAACTAATTTTGTTTAAAACTAGTAATGAATAGGTAGATGAAAAACCGTATTTAGTACTATATCATTTAATTCCACTATAATTTGTATCTTTTGACAGATACGTGTCGTGTACTAGAATCTAGTACACGAGGAAGTCGAGTCTAGTACACGACACTGCAGACCACCTTATAGTTGAGGTCGAAATACGCGTATCTGTCAAAAGATACAAACTATGGTGGAATTCAATGGGTACTATACCATTCGGTTTTTCATCTACTTATAGGTATTCCACTAAACAGTTCGAAGATACATTATAATAGTAATGAATTATTTTATCAGAATCATTCAATGTAGTGATGTCAAATACATCGTTTCTAAGAAGTTCCACAAAATTTTTGTTTGAATATTTATTTGGCTTTACTAGGAAACTAAGGATTTCATAAAATGGTTGAATTCTGAAAGCAAGTTTTTCTCTCCACGTAAGATAACTCCACGAAAATATAACTTGTCAGGTATTTTCAATATAAATAAAAATAATTCATTCCAAATTTACTTATGTCAAATATCTACACTTTTTGAAAGGCAACCACAATTTTAGATTTTTACATGTTTTAATAGATATACTTTGATTTGTGCAAAACTGATAAGAGGAACTTCCAGATATGTAACACCATCAACAAAAAGGTATGTATGTATGTATGTAGCCACCATCCTAGCTTGAGCCTTGCTCTGCATGCGGTTCAACTGCACATTGAAGTCAATTTTCATCATTAATTTTAATTTAAAGCCTGTCCACGATAAATTTCGGACACTTTTTTTTCAGTGTAGGTTTTGAATTATTTCACGGATTGCTGAAACGTTTCACCTATATGACAGCTGAAACTCTCCACTTTATTTCGTGGTACAACATGTTTACATTATCGTAACATTCACTGAAATGGCGTCCAATCAAGTGGAAGTGCGCAAACGCATTTTGTTTGAACGGCAGCAAAATCCGAATTTATCGGTACGCGATCTTGCCAAAAAAACTAAAGCTACCGAAAAGTACGGTATTTAGTGTTTGCAAATCATTTGACCAGCGCTTGACTGTGGATCGGAAGGTTGGAAGTGGAACAAATCGAAAAGTATGCTCCCGACAAATGGATAAGAAGGTGGTAGCCATTATTGAGAAAAATCCCAATCTTTCTGTGCGAAATGTGGCTCGCAAAGTTGGGAAGTTCGAGAATTTTACAGAAAGAAGGATTAACATCCTTGTCAACTGTTTATTTTGTAGATATAACTCTTTTATTCTGAAATAAACAATTGTTTTTGTTGAATTATGAGTAACTTTTTTTTGCTGCCATTATTTGGGTGTCCGAAATTTAACGTGGACAGGCTTTATAATACTGCACGCTATGTCTGAACCAGACGATTATGAAAATGGAATGTACATCGGGCTTTTTTATCGCTAGAAATTAGTATTCGGGTTATATTTTCATAATCGGAAGGTTGTAAAATATTCCATCGGTGGAATATTGATTTTTTCCACTTTTAGCTATTTTTCATTCTAAAACCCATGAAAATCCCGATTTTAGACGAGTTTCAACTTATACAAAATGTATTGAAAAAACTTCATCTATAAAATATTTTAAATTTTCCGATTATGAAAATATGGACCAAATACTGATCTCTAGCGAGAAAAAATTCGATTTACATACGATTTTTATAATCGTATTGTTCAGGCATAGCGTGTACTGTTATATGAAGGGCCAAAAGGGGGGTGGCTGACCTGTTAGCAGAGACACTTACGCGAAACCCGCGGAAAAAGGAGAATCTCCTTCCAACAAATATAATAATGAAAATCACAGTACTAGTCCAGCTTTCTACAAGATGGTTTGTAATAAGAAGGGCACGTCAAATTCATTGCAACTGTTGCAGATGTGCACCCATCTACAAGGATGTTACGGTGCATTTTCCTAGACTCCGGTTGGCACTCCACTCCATCGTCCAGCTGAAAGTAACATCATCAACAAACAGGTAGTTCCGAAATTGCAGTATGGTAAAGTCATGTCCATATTTTCTGGGACACCCTATAGGCATTCCACTAATCAGCTCGAAGATTTATTATTATTATTTATCGGATACATACCGCAACAAAAATCGGCGAACAGCCAAGTTAAATATTTCGAAAGGAAAACTACTTTTTGCAATTCCGTTGCAAATCAGCCTACTTCTTATCAAGAGAATGGACAACATAAAGGCCTACTTTTCCTACCGAAAAAAAATTGAGAAACTCAAAACAATAACACCCAAACAGTACTGAAAAGTGCTACTTTTCGATACTGATGCTGAAAGTAGCACTTTTCAGTACTGTTTGGGTGTTATTGTTTTGAGTTTCTCAATTACTAGGTTCTGATTCTACATCCGTATGATGAACCAAATCGAGTCGGATTTGAATTGTAGATTCAGATTTAGAATCAGAAGCTAGTTGGCTGTGAGGGATTCCGAGTAGAAATAGGATGTACCTATACTGCCCTTCTACGCATACTTGTGCCATGTTCTATGTAAACCTTATGGAACGCGGGACAAATATGCGTAGAACGGCAGTATAGGAGGTAGTAGTAAGTTCTCTACAAAAAAGACCGGAAGCTTTATGGGGCGATTCGTCCAGTGAACGTAGGGGCAGTAGTTGAAAATCTGTGACTTTCATGTCTATGGTCATACTAATGCATCACAGCGTTCCTGATTGAAATATATCGAGTCACTTCAACGCATGAATGCCATGTGAATTCTTTTGAATTATGTTCCTAGATATGAATTAACTCAAACGGCATTTTTCGTAATTGCAAAAAATGTTGTATGCAACGCGTTGCAAATCTCACTTTTTTTAGCACGCTTCGTATTTATCCAACTCGGCTAGCCTCGTCGAATGTACGACTCGTGCTGAAAAAATCATCATTTTGCAACTTAAATGATACTAATAAAGAAATTAAAAAAAAAAACGAAATGTACATTCAAAACCTTTTTTTTCTCTTATAAGCAGGTGAAATCAACTCACCTGTAAAAAATCTGAACTGCTACGGCAAATGAAATGTAATATGTTGTTAACAAAATGTTAATAAAATCTTAGATTTGTTTTACCAAATTAGGATGATAGTGTTGTCTAATAACACAGAACAACTAGATATAAGAAATAATGAATGTAATATTTGGAATGATACTAATAAAGAAATTAAAAAAAAAATCATTTTGCAACTTGTTGCAGCTTGTTGCACTTGTTGCATCTGTCTAAAAATATGGGACAGGCCAGTTTTGCAGGATTTTTTTTATGAAATTAGAGAAATCAACACATAAACTCTCCATGACTCGATTGAAAATTGAAGAAACCATTGAGTTAGGGAGGTGTCGAGTTAAAGAACATAAAACCAGTGCAAATGCGATCCAAGGGACCATCGAGGTAGCCATGAAAACCAACTTTTACTATAGCTCTCTAACTCGATACGAAACATCGAGTATGGAAGGGTTGATTGTATTACAATTCCAATAAATTAAAAGGTTCCAAAAGCAAGGAAATTCTAGCTACACAAATACAATGTCTATATATTAGTTGAGGGATTAGCCTATATCTTCTTAATGTTATCAATCTGAACAGGAACATATTTAAAATAACTCGTTTGATTTAAGTGATTTTAATCTCCAAGTTGTATAAATTTGAAACATTTCGGTGCAACATATTCAAGATTGCTCTGAGCTTTCCATGCTGTTCAAAAGAAGTTTGTTGTTGTTTTTTTTTCGTTTCAAGCCAACAAAAACTATGCAAACAAATTTTTACGATTGGGACCTGGAGCGCTTCGTAGTCCTTTTGTAAATTTCCTAGAATTAAAAAAAAAAACTTAAAAGCCAATTTTGTTTACATTATAAAAGATTTCTCAATCAAGAGAAAGCTTTTAGCAATTCTTGAAGGACTAATTAGGAAGAAAAGTGAACTATTATTTTAAAAAACGTGAAAGTTTCAGATGAAATTATTAAATTCGTATCCAGAAGCTTCCAAAAGAAGCTTATCATTCTTGTTTTGTATATTTAACAGTTTTTTTCATTGTCATATTTTCCTTGCAAATGGAAAAAAATGCCAAGGTTGTACTTATTTTAAAACCAGACAAAAATCTTCTCGAAGTTTCTAGCTATCGTCCAATCAGCTTGCTTTCTCTATCAGTTAACTATTTCAAAAATGTATTATGATCAGAATAATGGTTCACGTCATCGATTTTTTTTTTTTTTCAAATGACATGGATATTCGACCAGTCTTAAAATTTTAAGTGTAACAATTTTGATTTGTTTAAGCTAATCTCAAGGCTATTCAACTAGTCTTATCCTTCTAGATATAAAGTCTGTTCCATTTAGAATTTTGCCGCATTAAAAATGAGTGATTTCTTCAAGAGCAAAAAGCGGGCAAAACTTGTCGCATCATTTATGTAGCATTGTTATTAAGCTTTAAGGAGAAAAGATAAGAAAAAAAATTCGCAGCCTTTCAGTTTAGTTTTTTAATTTTTCACTGAATTCCACCCATGAATTCTTGCACAGTTCTATTGTCTACCTTATCTGCCATTTTTTCATAAATATTTCCAAATCATATGATTGTTAGGGGTCGTCCATGAACTATGTGATCAGATTTTGGATTCTCAGACCCCACTTATGGTCATCTGTCCACACAAAAATTTTAAAATTTGCGTGGACCGTGGTCATTGCCAAATGATCAACTTGCGAATAAATTTATCTGGAAAAAACGTATTTGAACTATCTTGGTGCATCCATCTTTCGCTTTATAAGGTAAAAAAAAGATTTCGAAAGAATTCGAAAAAAAATATTATTTTTTGTGATCATTTCAAATTATTTGTGCAGAATTCTCTCCCGTCTTTCGCGTTCCATCTTCGATAACTTTTGCAGATATGAATGAATCTACATGAAATTTTCACCATTGAATGAACTGAACAATTCTTCCGGATCAAAGAGCTATGACAACTAGAGGTGTCATAGTAATTAAAAATAAGCGACCAAAAACTAAGTGGAACAGCCCATATAAAAAGCATTCGTCAGTGTTTGGCATGGAGATTTGATGATGAATAAAAACAACTTTAATTTTACAACATACATAGTCTTTATATTGTTGGACACATTAAAAGTTATCTGTCAAATCGTACACTTCAGATTAATTATCAGAGCTCCAAATCTGAAAGACTTCCTGTAAGAGCTGGTGTTCCTCAAGGCAGCATTCTGAGACCGATATTTTACTATATTATTACGTCTAACTGACCTGAGTTACCTCAGGTATACCAAAGAAACCTCTCAGTTAATAACTGTTGAAGTGCTCATAAGAACACGAAGCTGAGAAGAAGGCGCTGTGCCGGTTGGAATGTAACGGCAGAGATTAGTATAGCGTATAAAGCAACGATCATCAAATCATAAAATAGTGGGTTTGCGAAATATTTTCAATGTCAAACTCACTGGTTTCTTGACGTGTCCATAATCTCATCAGTCCTCCCAATAAACTGTGCAGAATCGAAAGTGATCGGTTTGTAAAATACTATGTCCTGATGGCGCTATACGTATCGACATACGAAGCGCTCTACATGCTCACTGATCGTAACCCGCTGTGAGTTCATACCTACTGCAGACCATAAATCAAAACACAAGCCCACATATAAAGATCATCCAGACAGCCGGCAGCAGCAGCAGCAGAAGTGGCTCGGCAAGACAGAAACACCAGCCAGCATGAGTCAACCTTATATCTTAAGCTCGCGACATGCGAAGGAAACAAAGTCGAAAGGAATAATACAAGTAGTAATAAATGTAAATATTTATGTTTAATAATATGGTGGAAAAGATACGATCAGAAATTTGCAAGATATATGTGTGTAATCTGAACCGCTGAAAGATAAATTTATGCTACCAATCGCGGCGTTCTCCGAGGCAAGCAGTGCAGCTTCGTAGAAATCTTTAACTAGAAGCACAATGTGGGTCTATGTGAAGAATCAACTTTTAGCCCCAAGGGTTTTTATTTTTATTTAATTTTTAAATTTCATTTGAATCCCTTGACATGTATTTGCATTAGGAATATATTTGAGGGACACTCATTAAATACGTCACTCAAAAATTATCTTATTTCGACGCAAATGAAAATTCATTTTTATGAATACGTTTATTAAATTATTGCGTCACGCTAAACTTCTTGGAAATCAGTCTTTTATGACAATTTTCAAAAATTCTGCAAGGAATTCGAACTGAGATTTGAAAAAACACACTCCTCTATATATGTTCCTTAGATTTTTTAGGGAATTCCTCCGAGATTCTTCCAGAAAACAGTCCAGGAAGTTTTTTAGACCCTTCCGGTGAGTTATCTGCAACATTTCCAAGGTTTTTTTTTTTCATATTTCCAATAAATTGTCTGAAAGTATCAGCTAAAGGAAAAATCCTTGTTTGATAATGTTCTCCGGAAATTTGTGATAAAATGCTACCTAGGACTAAAATCTTATAATTTAATTATGTGTTTGCTTTCAGAGTTTCCTTAGCAATTTCATAGGAATCTTTGTAAAAAAACCTCGATTTTTTTTTTCTGGAGATCAAAGCGTGGATCTCACCTAGAGAAAGAAACTTAAAACATATATTACTCGTTATTGAACCAATGTTGGCTGAGCAGTCTTCAGGGAATTAAAAACGCTAATTTTTGATTTTTCCCGACGTTTCGATCCGTTTGGGACCTTTTTTTTTTGAAAAAGGTCCCAAACGGATCGAAACGTCGGGAAAAATCAAAAATTAGCGTTTTTAATTCCCTGAAGACTGCTCAGCCAACATTGGTTCAATAACATAACCTCAGTCGAAGCTCATCCAAAAAAACATATATTACTCATCGAAGAATTCTCAAGAAAATCTTGTAGAGATCCCGCAACCTAGAACCGATCGTTGAAAAAGGTAAATGTTGAAAAACTTTTTATGTTTGTAAAAATAAGCAGTGTTGTGTCCAATTTCGCGTCGCGTTCTGTGAGTATACTATTCTTATGTAAGCACCATATTTTAAAATGAGTTCCAGCATATTCCAACAACATTGGTTTCAATGATCTAGGAATGGAAATTTCCTTGGCTTCCCTGGGCATAGATTATCATCGTACCTGCCACACGATTTACGAATGCGAAAATGGCAACTTTGGCAAAGAAAGCTCTCAGTTAAAGACTATGGAAGCGCTCATAAGAACACTAAGCTGAGAAGCAAGCTTTGTCCCAGTGTGGACGTAATGCCAAAAAAGAAGAAGAAAAAGATCATAATCCAAATATTCCAATTCTCCAAAATACTACTTCTTGGATTACACAAAAAGTTCTACTAAGAATTGTTGTAAAGGATTTTCAGAAGCATTCCTGCAAAATTATTCTACCCCATTACCCCGAATGCCATAACCTCGAATTACAAATCCCTGAACGACACTTCTTCTTCTTTCTGGCGTTACGTCCCCACTGGGACAGAGCCTGCTTCTCAGCTTAGTGTTCTTATGAGCACTTCCACAGTTATTAACTGAGAGCTTACTATGCCAATGACAATTTTTTTGCATGCGTATATCGTGTGGCAGGTACGAAGATACTTTATGCCCTGGGAAGTCGAGAAAATTTCCGACCCGAGAAGATCCTCGACTGGTGGGATTCGAACCCACAACCCTCAGCTTGGTCTTGCTGAATAGCTGCGCGTTTACCGCTACGGCTATCTGAGCCCACATAGCCCAAAATAACGTTATTCAGAATCCCATTACCATGGGTCATCATTGTCATCATGTCAAGATAGTTGTAAATCCGGGGAAATAGCATTCAGAGTAATGGAATTTGGCGTAATAGTATTCGGGGTTAGGGTATTAGGAGAAATGTCATTCGGGTTAATGGTAAAAAAAACACCGACATGCTATTATAAGCTATTTGTCAATAGACGGAAAGGTCGCACTAGCATGCAATGTTCAGTTGAACAGTCGGAAAACATTTCTCATAAAAAGCTTTCAAGCTTGAAGCGGGAACGGCTAAATGCCTCAAGGCACTAAACGCATGGATACGAAGCCCATGAGTTCTTAAAAAGCAGACCAGCATCCAAATTATTTTTCAACCCACATCAGTACGGTCACTTCTCACACACAGTGCAATCGGTAGAATGTACATTAAGAAAAAAAAAACAAAAACTATAAATTTAATGTCGCCTGACATGATTACAGTTTCATAAATCACAAGCTTTGCATAGATTCCAGACATTTCCGATCAAATACAATATAAATAGTCTTATCTTGCTTGTTCCGTCGAACTTGAAAGCGAATTTTGCTGCCAAAAAATATAGAAATGAACTCTTTTTTTTATTAGTATCATTCATAACATTACATTCATTTCATATACAGGGGATAGGCAAAATGATTGAGATAGGCAAAATTTTACCCAAATTCAAATGCTCATAACTTTATGAAAAATGGATGAAATTGGATGCATCTGGAAGCAGTCGATGGCAAATTTGGTCCAGTTTTAGGAACTTCCTTGGCCATGCATATTGGCCACTGGACACCGGAGATGTTTCGGATTTTCTGAGATCATGTCCAAATGTCATTTTTTCTGTCGCTTGTATTTTTGTGCGGTGTAAAGTTAGATAGATGTTTGCAATTTTCCTAAAAACTAGAACTAATAGGAAGTTGAATGCCACCGGACGCATTAAGATTGGTTGATAATCTTCAGAAATATGACCATTTCCGTAAAACTGGTTCCGGAAAGCATGGTCAGTCATGTAAATATTATCCGGAGCTATATCCAAGCGGACACCAATCTAAAATGATGTTTCCTGCAGCGTATTCAGAACCATTAGATGCACAGACCATTCTATAGAAGGTTCCAGGTACCCTGGGGGAAGTGGTCAATTAGGAACATTGGAAATCTTCCATTTTTGCAAGTATGAAGAAAAAATATCCAAACTTTTTTGCAATCGACTGCAGATGACACGCAGGCTTCTTCCTTTGGCGGAGAGGCCTGTGTCATCCGCAAACAAGGATTTTTGACATCCCTGAGGTAACTCAGGTAAGTCAGATGTGAAAATATTGTATAATATTGGTCCCAAAATGCTGCCTTGGGAAACACCAGCTCTTACAGAAAGTTTTTCAAATCTGGAGTTCTGATAATTAACCTGAAGTGTACGATTTGACAGATAACTTTGAATTATTCTAACAATGTATGTTGGAAAATTGGAACTTCACTGTCGAATGCTTTTTCTATGTCTAGAAGAGCAAGACCAGTAGAACAGCCTTCAGATTTGTTGGAACGGATCAAATTTGTTAAACGTAAAAGTTGATGAGTGGTCGAACGTCCATGGCGGAATCCGAACTGTTCATTGGCAAAAATTGAATTTTCGTTGATGTGGGCCATCATTCTGTTCAAAATGACCTTTTCAAAAAGTTTACTGATGGAGGAAAGCAAGCTGATTGGACGATAGCTAGAAGCTTCTGCAGGATTTTTGTCTGGTTTGAAAATTGGTACAACCTTAGCATTTTTCCATTTGTCAAGAAAATATGCTATTAGAAAACATTTGTTATATATACCAACTAAGAATGATAAGCTACTTTCTGCAAGTTTCTTGTTGAGGATGTAGAAAATTCCATCATCGCCAAGAGCTTTCATGTTTTTGATTTTTTTTTAATAATAGTCCTCACTTCTTCCAAATCAGTCTCCCAGGAATTTTCAAAAATTTTCTCTTGATTAAGAATATTTTCGAAGTCCTGAGTAACTTGATTTTCAATTGGATTAGTAAGTCCTAAATTAAAATTGTGCGCACTTTCAAACTGCATAGCAAGTTATTGAGCTTTTTCGCAATTGATTAGTAATAATTTGTTTTCCTCTTTCAATGTCGGTATTGGCTGCTGAGGTTTTTTTCAAAATTTTAGATAATTTCCAAAAAGGCTTAGAGCCAGGGTCCAATTGAGAAATTTCATTTTCAAAGCATTTGTTTCTTAATTGTGCAAAACGTTTCTTGATTATTTTTTCTGCAAATCCTGCCATATAACTTTCATAGCATGATCGCGAGTGCGTTGAAATTGCCTTCTCCTCACGTTTTTAAGACGGATCAAGAGCTAAATATCGTCGTCTATAATCACGGATTCAAATTTTGTTAAAGTTTCAAGAGCATTGTCAATATCAAGTTTTGTTTGTAAAGAAGTGTTAACATCAAGATTAGAGTCATTATATGTTTCATATATATTCCAGTCGGCTCGAAAATAATTGAAAGTGGAGCTAATAGGATTGAGAATCGCTTCATGGGATATTTGAAACGTAACAAGAACATGGTCAGACTCAAAATTAGCATGAGTAACTAATTGGCTACAAAGATGACTAGAGTCGGTTAAGACCAAGTCAATCGTAGATGGATTTCTAGAAGAGGAAAAACGCGTAGGGCTATCAGGGTATTGAATTGAGAAATATCCTGAAGAGCACTCATCAAATAAAATTCTGCCATTGGAATTACTTTGAGAATTATTCCATGACCGATGTTTGGCATTAAAGTCACCAATGACAAAAATTTTTGACTTATTGCGAGTCAATTTTCGCAAGTCAGTTTGGAGCAAATTAACTTGCTGCCCAGAGAATTGAAAAGGCAAACAGGCAGCTATGAAAGTATATTTACCAAACTGTGTTTTAACAGAAACACCTAAAGTTTCAAAAACTTTAGTTTCAAATGACGAAAACAGTTGATGTTTTATACGCCTATGAATGATGATTGCAACTCCCCCACATACCCCATCAAGCCGATCATTACGATAACAAAAAAGTTAGGATCCTTTTTTAGTTTGGATTCAGGTTTTAAATACGTTTCAGTAATAACTGCTATATGCACATTATTAGCTGTAAGAAAATTAAACAGCTCGTCCTCTTTATCATTCAAGGAACAAGCATTCCAATTTAAAACATTTAAATTATTATTTATTGGATCCATTAGAAAAACGTAATCCAATAACAATTTGATTAGTAAATTTTACACCAACTTGGGCTGCTACAGGCATAGTGGTGGCTTTGAACATTGCATCAATCATTAGATTCAATTGTTCAGTTAGAAATTAAAATCAGAGGCAGACATATCACTTGAAGTGGGTACATTTGATGATTTTTCGTTAGAATTTTCGGTAGATGAAGAGGCGGAGTAGATGTTACCTGTGGCGGCAGGGTTTTTTTTCCATTTGATTTGAAACAAGTAGAATGGGTACTCATAGGACGAATAGGGAAGGAGTTCAAATTACCGTAGCAGGCCGTATCGGCAAAGAATTTTCCTTGGGTAGATACATTCAAAATTAAAAGATGCGAATGGCTCGACGGATTGAAATTAGTTTGTGAATGAGCATGATTATGATCTTCCTGATGGGTATGATTCCTAATCTAGCGATCGGAAACTGAAAAATGAGCATTGTTATCTAACTCTACCAGGCAAATTCCGGGAACGACCGTTCCTGTAACGGATATTATCTGTCATCTGCCTGGCACGAGCCTCGACGACCCGCCTACGCGAAGGACAAGCCCGAAAATTGGACTTATGATTGCCCCCGCAATTCGAGCATATAAACTTGGTGGTATCTTCCTTCACTGGACAGACGTCCTTGGCGTGAGAAGAACCTCCGCATATCATGCATTTAGCATCCATGCGGCAATTTTTTGTAGCATGACCCCACTTTTGGCACCGACGGCCCTGAGTGGGGTTCTGGTAATTTCCTCCAGGTTTCTGGAAATGTTCCCATGTCACACTGACATCGAACATAAGTTTTGCTTTTTCTAAAGCTTTATTATTATTTAGATCTTTTTTGTTAAAGTGAACTAAATAATATTCTTGAGAAAGCCCTGTCCGAAAAATTCCAGATTGGGTTCTCTTTTTCATAATGATTACTTGGACTGGCGAAAATCCAAGTAAATCATTAATTCCATTTTTAATGTATTCAGGTGACTTATAGTCACTTGAGAGATCTTTCAAGACGACTTTGAACAAACGTTCAGTTTTATCGTCATAAGTAAAAAAAATGTGCTCCTTCTCTTCCAGATCTCCTGCCCGCAAACTCGGAACAACTGACCACGATAGGCGGCACTCTTTGCTTTCTCACCTGAATCAAAGAGACTGGGCTAGAGACTGTTTCGATTTGGTGTTCGGAAAATTTGTCTAGATCATCGAACTGATTGCTCATTTCGATGCAATTACTAACATTATCCATTTCACCCTTGGAAGAAAGTTCGCATTCCGGAGAAACGTCCTTTTTTCCATTCTTGCCACGTTTAGTGACAGTTTTAAATCCCACTTTTTTGGAAGGAAGTTGTGAATTCAGAGATTCACCCTTCCTTTTTTATAGTTGCAACCAAGTTTAGTGAATAAACGAAAGAAGACGAGACCTCCTAAGAGGTTTTTTCCCAAGACGGTGTCAAAGAAGGATTACCACCGCTAGCTTTCGCCAACGAAAAATCGAAGGCACGGTTCCAAACAAGGTTCGTAATGGGATCAATATTAGAAAAAATAGTACTGAAAAGTACTGTTTTAGTAGCACTGACCGTTTTTAATTTCAGCACTGAAAAGTACTGTTTTGTAGCACTGAAAAGTACTGTTTAATTGATTTAGGTAGTTAAAAAATACTTCCAAAAGCAGAGAGAATTGGTGTTCGCTCAGCACGAAGGTACGAAGCGCACTAGGGTGCGGCTTATTTTTGAACATTATTGTCATAATTGGCGAATTTTAAGAACTTGACACTTTGGCATATAATTTGATGATTTATTCACAGATCTAATTTGAAGTTGTTTTCAATATGTTCAAATTTCAGGTCAATCAGATCACTAGAAGCAGATATACAGATCTCCAACCTTGACCGTACTGCATGAGAATTAAACTTTGTGTACTTTATTTTGCCAGTACTAGTATTTACAGTAGTATTTCCAACCAGAAACAAACTGGAAACTTTAAGTAAATAGAATTAAAACGAGCTTTTAAGAAAAACGGCTTTGATGTTTTTCGGCAATTTTTCATTCCATACAAATTATATAGCCAAAAAACGAGCCATTTTTTTTACGAATTATTTTATTTTCCCATTGGACGGAAAAATCACCTAAAAACACTATTAAAAAGCTTGAAAACAGTTGATTTTTTTTTTAATGTATGATGCTCAAAACCTGAAATATCACTTAAAACACTTTGCACTTGGGTCCCTCTTATCTTTGGACCGACTTTCTCGTACAAAACTCAATTTCAATACGTTGGTTTGTTGAATAAAAAAAAACGTGCTGAATTTTGTATGAAAAGGCCCCCTTATGAGATCTGACCCGGGCCCCCTAAAGCCCAAATCCGGCACTGTGTATAACAATGAACCCTGTTTTTGGGGTTCCTGAATTCGCCACCTACGTTAATTTCTTATGGAAGGTGGCCAATCAGGAACACCGGGGCGAAACAAGGTGCAAAGGACCAGCACATTTAAGGAATTTTTTTTTTCTATGGTATTTTGAACAAATGTTGAGGTTTCTATGAATGTTTCCGTATCATCTCAAAGCAATTTAGCGAACACTAAACAATTGGCAACCATATATGTCGTGAAACGGTGAAAAATTTGGGGTGGCGAATAACTGATACATGGCAAATACTGGTACACCTTCCCTAATTCCCAAACAAACTATAAAGAGCTTGTGCAGTATCAGTTTTCCTTCAAATGAACTCAAATTTTGAAGCTGTGGAGCAAACATGATTTTTGAACCACCTTACAACTCATATTGCGAGAATGTCCTTCAGAGTGTTACGTATTTGTAAAAAATAAAGGTAGCTGGCACACACCCCAACCCAATAAAAAAAATAGATACGCCCTTGTGTATCAATCACAAGAGGAACACATAAAATCAAAAAATAATATTTAATAGCAAATAACCGTTACAAGTATGAAAAATAAACTATCCGTAAACATCATACAAAATAGCTACTTACCTTATTTCGATAAACATTAGTATCAAACATATGATCAGCCGAACGTTTCTCATTTTAATCCACAACACGTGCGATCATTGTCCCGTTGAAATAAGATCCAGATCATGATAATTGGTTGATAGCATGCGGTTGGTTATTATGACTTTCATCAATCATCCTTGGGCGAAGCTGGAAAATCCATAAGTGCCTTTTGCCGTCGCTGCCACCGTGATCGCCGTTTCACAGACCAGAGGATTGGTATAGATAACTACTCTGAATCTTCAAGCCGCTCTTCTTCGATTTGCATCAGATCTCGCTGGTCACATACACACATACACAAACACAGACACGGGAAGATGAAAGATGGCAGTTGTCGGCTTATGCAAATTTATGTAATCTCTTAGCAGCTCAGCGTACTCACTCACTTCTACCGACCACACTCAATCAGTGAACAATTATAAGCTCATAAAATAACACCAATGTTATGTACCGGGCCCATTAACACTAGCCATCCGAAGCCGTGCGCGAGGATCAATTTGTAAGTTGCTGCAATTATCGATGTCTTGATCATTATTCTGCGTGTCAAAAGATGTGATCAATTTGGATTATTTATATTTTCACACTTGGTTTATCTCCCGTACACTTATACTTATAGTTGAGTTCTAGTTGTCGATCGTCGCAGAAAGCTCTCTGAAGTGGTAACAGCGGGGGTTGGCATGCAGTTAACTGAGCATCTGTGATTGATCAATTAGGACGTATTATAAATTGGTATTTTAGAGGCTGATCACTTTACGTGTTTGAATTTATGAATAACTTCGTTGATCTACGTGAAAAAAATATACGATGAACAGTGGGAGATTTCGTTATTTTAATGATTTTGATCAATAACTCCTTAATTATGCTTCGAACTTAAATATTCTCGGATAGTTTTTCAGTAAGTAAAAGTGCTTCTTTTGATATATTCAGCATTTTGACCTGCCCTCTTGAAAGTTAGATAGAAAATTTATAGATAGGTGACTTCTCAAAAGCTGTAGAAAATGCTGTTTTGAAACACTTTGTTGTAGAAACTAAGCCCATAGCTTCAATCCTTTTTTTCAACATAACTTTTGCGTTTTCGATCGACGAGTTTTTGAATTTTCTAAGAATTTTCAAATATCGTATTTAACGCGATTTTTTACAACCAAGTTTTAAAACAAACTGCTAATGCAGTTTGTAGTGTATTTTTGGGCATAAACTTATTGTTTTGACAAAGTTGTTCAAGTAAGCATTTTATACTACTTTTGTGATAACACGAACATTGTACATAGAAAAGTTTAAAAGGAGAACTTTCCATCTCACTTTTAAGGAGATGCATCAAAAGATGCGGGTTTACTCACTGAAAAACTTTCTAGGAGACACGATAACACTTGAAAGCATAATTGAAAGCACAAAAAAACGAAATCTTCCACTGTACGACGGTATGCTTGTGCTCTTGAAATATCAATGGATGACTTCCATTTTTAACTAAAATTACAATTGCATTTTCTGCATCGAAGAAAAATATCGATTAGATGGACGTTCTCTGATGCTTCCGTACATCTCAAACATCAGGGCAGCATCAATCATTCACCTCTGTTTATACAAGATTGAATGCCTTCATTATGCATATTTCAACACAGTCCATGACAACACATTGACAGCACGCCTGATTCAATCGTTTTGTAGTCGCTGCAGTTATTTATTGCTTTGTCTGCGATGATAAATATCAAAAGATAAATTCATATGTCACTAACGAAATGATATTGGTATAACTTCCACACGGTCGATATCCATGTAACATTTACTTCTCCTTGGTTTAGTCTTTTGGCTGTTCGTTTACCACGTACACCCAGAAATAAAAATAGCTACAGAATTACTAACTTTATGCATTAATGACTATTTTCTATCTGGTTCTCTTAAACTGCTGTAAATTTTTCACTAACAATCATTTCGACTAAGTTGAAGCTTAGCAATCCAGGCGAACTGACAAATAGGATTACAATTCCCTGCATAATGAAAGAGAGGCAGATAGAAATAGCCATAATTTACTAAAATTTACCCGTGTTTCTGAGTAAGTAGTTTCTGAGTATAAATCCGTTTTAACTAGATGGGTACTTCCATGATTCACTTTGGCATGGGGGGTTTTTCTCGGTAGATTTGTCTGAAACTTTGCAATAAGAAGCACTTTAATACGACGACCCACTGTCGACGTGAACCAAAAGTGCCAAGAATAGGATCCAGCTCTACCTACCGGAAGCTATATGCCAGTCACCCAAATTTGGTTTATCTCACGGAAGAGCCGAATCGAGTCACAAGAAGTCAAAGTTAGGTTGATTTGTGGCTCCTTGTATCAACCTAAGGTTTAGAAAATTTACGCATTCTGGAAGGAAACTGTTCCCAAATATGTCATTAGAAATGACAAAACAACCTTGAAAATGACACTCACGTCCAATCTGACCTCAACCAAAAATCATGGAACTTTAATACATTGGATAAATTACTGGTTGATTATCTCTAAATGTATTTTTCCATTTTGTTTTCTACGTCTGTTTCTATTTAGCAAATCAAACAACTTTAAACAAGTTATTTCACGTTTGGAATCACGTGAACTATCGAAACGGTGGAGAAGCGAAGTGTTGCACTTAATAGCTAGCGATAGCGAATGTTAAATTATCATAATTTTGCTGTGACTACCGGTTTCCAATCTTCTCGGTGGGCTCCGGAATGATAAATTCACATTCAGTCAGTTTTAATTAATTTCATCTTATATCTTATGGGGAGAATATGCTACTCCACATTAATATGCATTGTCATCATCATTATCTGTCCCATCATCTCATCATTACGAAAACTTTTCCAAAACAGGGACTAAAGAAGTTGTTTCGCTTTTCTGTTTGGTCCATATAGTGTTGGACAAAGTATCGTAAAGTGTTTCGGCATAAGGTTGTTTGACGCCGATCCATTTGCACTATATTTTTGGTATCGAGTTATTTTTTTCTCTGTCCTAACGACTTAGATGCAGGGACACTGGGGTTTATTCACAAATTTCATAACGCAAAAATGTTCATTTTTTACACCCACCTACCCCATCGTACCGCTTATTTTTCTGAATATTTTACAAGTATTGTTTGAGCTGCCCCTCTATAGATAGCGCTACTGTATGTGCAAGAGAGCATAAATTTTAATCGAAACAATTAATTTCGATAATGATCAAATTTTGTGTCTCTACAATATTTGGGTTTGATGAATACATTACCGCTTTCATAAATGCTTTAGAAAGACACAAATTTTGCTACAGGCCATTATATTTGTATAAAATAGGGGAACCTGGTCCAATTCGGACCCTGTTCTAATACGGACCATCAAGCATTTCTCAATACTACCGCAACTATAAAGATCGTGCGTACCGATTTCCTACTCACCGTCTGGCAGGGATCTAACGCAATAAATTTGACGCCTTTCAGTTAATTCGTTTGATTTTTATATTAGATCATCGTTTTGAAGTGCTCTAGTGTGCTGTCGGTTATCATTTTTTCCAAGCATCTGTGAGCGACAATAAATCTCCAATATTTCTGTGTTATTTTATAATCGAATCCTCAAAGCCTAAAGTTTCATCTGATCATATGGTTTTGATATGTCTATAGACTATTCGTACTCAACTAGTTAGAAAATCACAAAATGTTTGTTGGTCCAATCTGGACCTTTTGATATGGTCCAATAGGGACTTCTTGATTTTCAACGAGCACTCAGTCTAGTCCAAGAGATCTACCCCGTGAAAGTTTTCTCGGCTTGGTAGAAAATTACACAAATTGTAATATTGGTCGATTGTGTCTTTGTTTCTGGTGCGGTTAAGAAAAAGTCTTCGAAAAATCTAAGAAATACGGTAGACCACCAAAAAATAAAGGTATCAACAAAGCAGCTACTTGAAAAGTATTTCCAGTCTTTTGGATACAGCTTCCTAAAATAGTTTGAGAATACGATACAAAAAAAAGTTTATGAGTGCTGATAACAATACAGTCAACTTTTCCTTACTCGATAAAGGGTGCCGGTACCAATGGTTGTAATGTACCAGTAGATTGGACTATGGAATAAAACGTATATTTTTCGATAAAAACGACATGTGCTATTTTTGGTGGATAGATCGCCTCTAATTTAGTCGATTTGCCAAATTTCAGCTTTTTATCTTATCAAAAAGTCATATAAATAATTAAGTTTACGTAAAAAAAATGGCTCCCTTGCACCAATAGTAGCCGTCGTGTTCCAGTAGTGGATCAACGGTTGGAAGCAGTTTTTAAAATTGATGTATAAAAATGAAGAGAAGTCCCAGAGATGATCTTTGTGGTTCATTCGAAAGATATTAGTTGCTGTTCCGAGGGAAAAATGTTAAGCCTATGTAAAATTTTACCATTTTGTTTAAAATTCCTTGTATCATTCCCGAACGTCTACTACTGGAGCACTAGCGCAACTACTGGAACACGTGTACCAATAGTGGCTCAAGCGATTTTATGTTAAAAAATTAGTTTTATCACTCTTTTTATATTTTTCCCATATAGTAGAGGTTGAAATCTTTCTGTTGACGCCAAAAGATCTCTGTTAGGGCTTTTCGTTATTTTGTTATGATTTTTTATAGCTTAGGTAGTCCACTAATGGCACCGGCACCCTAATGTGTTTTGAGTTTGAAAATTTTAAGTTTAGCTTCGTTTTATAATCACTGTAATATAGCGTACTTTGACCCTAAAATGTAAGTCGATACTTCTCCAATTTGATATCCCGAGATTCGATGCTGTCTCTTTCAGCTTTTTGTATAAGTTTTTAACCCGATATTTTCATACAGAGTTTTAATGTGTTGAAATTTTACTATATTCAAACATAAAATCACATTTAATTTAATGTGTTTTATCAAAATAACAAAAAAAAACTCCGAAATAAAAAAATATATTTGTTCTTTATCTAGATATCTCCCATACACGATGATCCGTTTAAAATCGAGTTAGGGAGAGTTTACTGTTTTTAATTTTTAGCCTATTTTGAATTTAATTCTTGTTTTTTTTTTTAATAAATTCACATTTCACTTGAGCAAGTTCTGACTCGAAAAAAATGGAAAATTTTTACGCTTTGAGTTTATTTTTTTTATGCTGGCGCTTATTGAAGAAGCTCAATAAGCTTTGATACCAAACAAATCGGAGTTATTTTTATAAATATCATACCAAATAATGATAAAATATAAGATGGTCCGAATTAGAACATGGGGGGTCCGAATTGGAACAGGGTTGGTCCAATTCGGACTTTTTGGATAATTTTGTTCAAACATGTCTAGTCATGTCCTGGAAGGAGATATTACAAAATTCTATGAGAGAAAAGTGTGCGCGCTGAATCAGGCTTTCACGCAAAACATAACACACTCCGAATTGGACCATGTTCCCCTACTATTTTTATTGATGTTTGAAGGGAATTTAAACTATGAAATTTGATTCTTTTTCGTTAAATCTATCCCCTAAACATTCAATATGGGACTTAAACTTCTGTATAGTATCATTAATAAAAATTTCATGATATAATATCGATTTAATCAAAAGTTTGGACAAAATTCGTCGTTTCTTTTATATGGCCAAATACAATAGTTTTCTATTCAATCAAAAAGCACTACTTAGTAATTAAAATATAACACCGATTGTTGATTCGTATTCTTCAGTACCCAAATACTGATGTCTATAGTAAATGATTTAGGATAAAATTTCGAAAGAGAAAACATCGAAAGCCAAAACGTCAAAGGCAGTAATTTTCCAACAATGATGTGAAATTGTTTTCCAGATATCCTTTTACACATTGTGGTCAATTGAGTAACGTTTGGCACGTAGTAAATTATATATTCTTTCGGAAGAGAATCATTCTTCCAAGTAATTCTCGTTTCCAATTCTATCCATTCGACGTTTTGGCATTCATCGTTTTGGAATTCGACGTTTTGTTACCTTTAGATTGAGTGACAAAACGTCGAAAGGCAAAATGTCGAATGCCAAAACGTTGAAGGGACAAAACATCGAAAGACAGAATGTCGAATACCTGAACATCGAATGGCAAAACGTCGAAAGAGTAAAACTTCGAACACGACAATAAGTCGAAAAAAAATCTGAAAATATATATTTTATTTTAAGTTTTAATATTAGAACATTACAATTGCAAATTCTGGAGCACTACAAGAGCTCTTTGACAGAATATTCTGAAGTTTTCTAGAACATTGCTTATTCCAATTCGTAGAATATTCTCGAACTTGAATCGAGCAGAAATTGAAAATGTGAAACGGGTTTCTCCAGTTCCAACTCAGGTTTAAAAACGAGTTCGACATATGTATAAGCAAGATAAACATGAATGAGATGAATGTGCGCTAAATATTCGAGTTTTATTAATTTACAGTGAATCCTTTGTGAGTCGATGTTCAATGACTCGATATCGACTCATGGATATTTTATGCTTTCTATGATGATCCCTTAAAACAGGTTTCCAAAACATTCCACATGACTCGATATTTCCCTGTGGCGATGGTCTTTTCACCACAACTGAGATTTTGAAAAATGACAATGACATCAGCTATTCGGGAGAATATGCTTTTTTGGTAAGATTATACTTAATTTTTGGTAAGATTATACTTTCTAATTAGTATAATCTTCTGGAACTATTGAAATATTTCACAACAGAAGGAACACTTCAACAGCATATAAGGCTATAATTATTTCATACCAGAACACCACAACAGTATTGAGGCCACGTGCTCGATGGAGTATGGTCGCAAAAGATGGCGCTAGCGATCGAACATTGTGATTGTTTATATCTCAGTTGAGTGATGAGATACAACATCGGTGTCTTCAACAAATGAGTTCAGCTGAATGAGATCTATTCGCCCAAAAACTTATAAGTTCGGAAAACTGTATTCATTCATTGTATTTTCTTGCATCTCAGTTTTGTTATGAGATGCAAAATTGGTGTCTTCGACAATGTTGAACAACTAAATGATTCTTGGTCACATAAAACCTTATAACACTCACAAGATGGCACTAGTGGGCAAAGATTTTATATCCAAGATAAGATATAAACTGTAACTTCCGAGTAAAAAGAGAATTGTTCCAGAAAAACGTGTAAATGTCGCAGGAAACTGCTTACATTTAGGCAGTTGATTTGGATTCCCACGATTTGCAGAAATCATTTTTGCAATAAGACTGTTCCATTTGCTGGTTGCAATAATTTTAATATGCTTCGGATTCAGAGAACCCAAATCTAAAAGATAAGGCAAATTTTTATTCTTCAACGTATAGAGTTTTGCCTTAAAGAATCATTCAAAATTTCTACTTTTTAAGTAGATGAAAAACACCGAATTTAGTAAAGCACTAAATTTCGCCCCCCTAAACCATGTAATCGCAGGAATAATTAATTTCTGTCTCTATTAACCAATATTAAATAATATTATTGGGTTTATGCAACTATTCATCTATTATTTTACGATGATCAAGCTGCAGAGTTATCCAAAGTAAAGTTTTACCATTGAAAAAAAGTATAGTTTTTGGATTGATGGTGTGCTTTAATTTTCGTCCCCCCAAATTCAATCCTCGCCCCACCCATGCTCTAATCTTCGCTCCCCATAATTGAAGTACAGGTTTTCGATAGTTCAATCAAATACTTATTACCTTTCACACTTTTCATCTTCACTGGGCCAGCCTGTTTCCACTATGTCTTCTTCTTTTTGGCATTACGTCCACACTGGGACAGAGCCTGATTCTCAGCTTAATTTTCAAAGAGTACCTCAACAGTTATGAACTAAATGGTTTCTTTACATAAGTAGCCATTTTTACAGTCGTATACCGTGTGGCAGGCACGATGATACTTCATGAACAAGGAAGTCAAAGAAAATTTCCATTACGAAAATATCCTGAACCGATAGGTAATCGAACTCAGACACCTTCAGCATGGATTTGCTTTGTAGCCGCCTAGGCTAAGGAGGCTGATTTCCACTATGTATTGTTTTTATAATTGCAAAGTAATTATTTATGCTGTTGTAGCATTTATGTGAAATATGTTATTATTCACAGGAAGTCGAGAAATTTCCCAACATGAAATGATCCTATGTCAGAATATCGGAAACAACCCCGATATGTCTGAATTACCAATCCTGCACATCGCTCACTAGGCAGATTTATAATGTACATACATTAAGGATCTTCCAATATTTTTTGAATAATTATATCTTCTTCTTCTTCTTCTTGGCATTAACGTCCTCACTGGGACAGAGCCTGCTTCTCAGCTTAGTGTTCTTATGAGCACTTCCACAGTTATTAACTGAGAGCTTTCTTTGCCAAAGTTGCCATTTTCGCATTCGTATATCGTGTGGCAGGTACGATGATACACTATGCCCAGGGGAGTCAAGGAAATTTCCATTACGAAAAGATCCTGGACCGACCGGGATTCGAACCCAGACACCTTCAGCATGGCATTGCTTTGTAGCCGCGGACTCTAACCACTCGGCTAAGGAAGGCCCCTGAATAATTATATCAAGTACCGTAATTTCGGGTGAAATTTATTATTTTCAGCGTTTTCTATAATGTTAGCTGTGCCAAAAACTGAATGCGGGAAAAAAGTACTGCGGTAAACCCAATTAACTCATGTAGTGGTAAGAATAATATTTAAGATTAAAAATCGGTAGATCCCATTTCGCTTCCATTCCATTCTTGCTGAATATGGTGGGTTATTTGATTGACAATATTAAGTTCAATTTGTTCTTCGTCACAGACTATTAGTATAATAATGAGCAACAAATATCATACACTGAAATGAATTTTATTGTAGAAACTACTGAATCCATGGTAAAACTAAGAACTACACCAACAATTTTCAAAAGACTACATAAATCTGTTAACTCTTTTGAAGCATAGTCAACACAAGAAAATTTATTTATTTAACCAGAGTTGCGGTATTTATGACTAGAAACAAACTTGATTGAACCACACTGTGCTGTACGGTAGGTGTCATGGATTGAAATTCTTTGTAGTGAATGCTACTTATGGACATGGTCACATTTACTGCACTGCTCAGAATTTTTACCAGATTATGGTAAACTAAACAGATTTTAGTAGACGGTTGAAAATCGTTGATGAAGTTATTAATCCTACATAATTCTAGTGGTAACGTCCACGTCTACAAAGTAAAGCCATGCCGAAGGTGTCTGAGTTCGATTCCTAGTCGGTCAAGGATCTGTTCTTAACGGGAATAATATTGACTTCGTTGGGCATAAAGTGTTTTTGTGCTTACCACAGAATAAACGAATACGAAAATGGCAGCTTATGCAAAGAAAGCTCTCAAGTACTCATATGAATGCTGCTGAGAATATATAGCTGAGAACAGACTCTGTCCCAGTGGAAACGTAATACAAAGAAGGAGGAACTATTCGGCACATTCAGAAAATCCTTTAAACTTCCTGTAACCTCCTGTGAACAGGTTAAAAATCAACGAGTTTGTATTGTTTTTTGAACAATTTCGAGGAGGGGCGAAAATTAATGCACGCACCACTGAAAGAACGTTACAGGTAGTTTCGCCAGGGGCGAAGATTAGAAACGTACGAAAACGTGCTTTAGTTTTCGCCACCCTGAAAAAATAGTTTAAAACTGATTGTAATTGCTGGAATAGTTAAAAAATCTATTCGTGTCTCTTGCTGATGCATGTCTTATCAAAACTATTATTTTTTTACAGATGAAATAGTTAACTTAATATGTTTTCCTTGCCTTTTAAAATAGACGCTTTTCTCATTGAACGGAAAAATAGCGTATCATCTCTTCAAAATTTGTATATGCGCTTATTTGGCGGTTTAGAAGATTGCTTTAATTAGTAACATTTGGAAACTAAGCATATTATATTTCAATCTTTTATAAAAGTTAAAAAGTAAAACATTTTTATTTTATTACAATCCAGAACAAGCTAATGTTCTATCAGGGGGTTGAAAACTAGGGATGGGCGAAGATTAATACATCTACCCTACTATACCATATAATTCCACTAGAGTTTGTATCCTTTGACAGATACACGTATTTCGACCTCAACTGCTAGGCCGTCTTCAGTGTCGTGAAATAAAGTCGAGTCTAGTACACGACACTGAAGACGGCCTACACTCTCGTGCATAAGTTTGGGTTCACCCCCTAAAAAACATACAAAAGTGTTCAGTCCATATCTCTGTGATAACACGTCCAATTGAAACTCTCTAAGTCGCATTCGAAAGGCAAAAAGTTATTCTTACTTCGTATGTATTTTTCCAAAAACATTTATCGAGCTTTGTATACTAAATTTTTACTTGAAGTTGTGAAATTTTTCAAAAAACGCACTGAAAAAACATATCTAATTTCCTCAGCATTGGACCGGCCAAAATTTTAAAACAAGGTGTCAATCAAATCGTAATCTTATATTCTTTGAAGAGTACTCATGAGATTTTTGCGGAAAAATCTGATTACTATTCAAATCAATGAAACAGTCATATAAGTCATCGTGCAAAAGTTTGGGTTCACCCCTCAGTATGGTATATTGTGCAAAAGTTTGGGTTCACCTAAACTTACTTAAAATACGAAAAATCTGTGATATCTCAAACCAATCATGTACGCGCCGTTATTTGCGTTCAAAAAAGCTTTAAACTATTAAAATCGGTTGAAAAATGGCAGATATTGGCAAATATGATGTGCGTGCGGCTCAGGTGAACCCAAACTTTTGCACGATTTGCATCATACTGAGGAGTGAACCCAAATTTTTGCACGATGACTTGACTGACTGTTTCATTGATTTTGAATGCTTTTCAGATTTTTCCGCCAAAATTTCGTGGGGTTTTTCCAAGGAATATAAGATTACGATTCTAATGACACTTTGACGTAAAATTTTGGTCGATCCAATGCTGAGGAAATTAGATATGATTTTTCAGTGTGTGTTTTGAAAAATGTCACAAGTTTAAGTTAAAATTTTGTATACAAAATTCAAAAAATGTTTTTGGAAAAATACATACGAAGTAAGAATAACCCTTTATTTTTTGAAATCACTTAAAGAGTTTCAATTGGACGTGTAATCACAGAGATATGGATAGAACACTTTTGTTTGTTTTTTAGGGGGTGAACCCAAACTTTTGCACGGGAGTGTAGGTAATCTACTAAACAGCTCGAAGATTTATTATCATTCTACTTTTTAGTTTATAAAAAAACATTTGCGTTCACTGAAAGAGATCCACGAAGTACTAATTATTTAGAAATATGTTTGGTAATATCTAAATTCCTTAGGATAGTAGAACAAAGAGCTGCGAATTGTTGATCAAGCAGCCTTCGTTCACGATACATAAAACATGAAAAACGAGCTCAAAAGGTGGTGAATTCTAATGACTAAAAGAAAAATCTTGTTGAACGCTTTTAGTAAAAAGCAGACTGTCCTTGATTCCAACCAGAACGGTATCTGAATAACATAACGATCAGGTCAGAACAGGAATGAGTCCAAAGGCCAGCTCGAGTTTCATTAGAGGAGCCGTAATGATGACGATTATCGTTGATGATGATGGCCTATACTGATGAAGACGGTGGTGATGACATGATGCTCTGCTGCAGACAATATTATCGCTTCCCATTCCATCCGTTAGTTGGCCACGATGAGTAATGCTATAAATGTTTCCAGGTTCGTTGCCGTGATCCGCAGAGCGAACAAGTCTATTGATACCCCCATACATTTGGTTGACAGCATTCATCCCTTGAGCGAGATTCAGTTGATGGAAATATTGTTCTGTTGTACAAATTTGACTGAGATCGCTTGATGGGCTTTTAATAGAGCATTAATTCGTTCGCTATGAATATTTTGACACGCTAAAACCAGCGGTAGAATGTGATCTAAAATAGTAACGACCGGCAATAAATTAAAATATTTTATGTTTATACAGAGACGCCAGAGTTGAACAAACAAAGGATTTTAGAAAACGAGGGTCAATGGACAAATTGAGATCGAGTTACACAAGACACCAATTTATTTATTAATAGCTGGTGAGAAGTGTAATGATCGCGATGATGTCTTAATGGCTGCCCGTGTTATAAAACGCTTGCTGCTCTTTAGAGTCTGTTAAAAGCGACAGCAGATAAAACGATAAATCTACTCTGTTAAAGCTGAATTGTCTCGTTGTCCAAAAGCATTTGCCAAAAATTTGGCACGCCTTGGAACATTGATGTCATTTGATGGCGGGTTTATGGTTCAACTCAATGACGCGTTATTTGTCTTGTACAATATATTACCCATAGAGATATACATATTTAAAGGAATTTGTGGTCAATTCCTCTAAGGTCCCCTCAGTTGTAATTTTTAAACTTATAAAGAATCATGCAGAGAATTTACAATATACATCCGAAATTCTATGAAAATTTCCTGAATTCTTGGGTTTTTTCTTTAAAAAAAACTCCTTGTTCAATCGCTAATGAGTATCTGAAGAAATTGATGATAATGAACACTTGAAATAATCCATGTTGCAATAATGCCTGGACATACCCAAGAAGGTGTTCCAGGGAAAATTGAAAAACGAATAAAAAATGTTGTATTTCAGACAATTTATCGAATACTTCTTGGAGCTATATTAGAAATAAATGTTAAAAGGGTAAACTTTTAATAAAAATAAATAATCTCTGGAAGTTCAACTATTGATTTAATTTAATTAACTCTAGTCAGCTTTGACCCATACGCCGATTTGTTTGTAATTCTTCATTAGTATCATTCCTAATATTATATTAATTTCTGATATCATTCCCATTTACGACAGCAAAATCAAAAATGCCATGGATTCAAACTAATAGGATTCGATCGAAAGTTGGATCCGCTGTTAACAAGAATGAGGGTGACTATTACAAAACACATTTTGTTAACAATATATTATATTTCATTTGCCGTAGAAGTTTAGAATTTTTACAGGTGAATTGATTTCACCTGTTTATAAGAGAAAGAATGCAACTTTGGCAAAGAAAGCTCTCAGTTAATAACTGTGGAAGTGCTCATTGAACACTAAGCTGAGAAGCAGGCTTTGTCCCAGAGAGAGGACGTAATGGCAAATAGAAGATTCCATAAATTTGAAGAAAAAAAATCTGGACTGTCTTGGCAACGTTTGTCCTACCCATGGTTTTGAATATAGACGCATCTCTGTTTCGGGCAGTTATCATTAATAACCAATCAATTTCATAATAACTTAATACGCCAGTAAAGCTGTTAGTAATCTACGACATTTTCGGAAACATCCATGAACAACAGTGTTGGCGCCGTCCAGGTTTACAATTCATTGGATTATAGAGGTCGAGGCTTCTTGCTTTATGAAGTTCATGAAAATCTGACAACAAATTGTCTGCTGCGTTTGCTTGATAAATGGAATGTTGCATCGTTGCAATTATGGGTACACATTACAAACAAACTGCAGATGCCATAAATTATCCACACAAATTGTAGTATAAACGTAAGTACGATGATAGTTCATGTACAACAATATATGCAATCGGCAATCGTGCTCAATCAGGCAGTCAGGCAGCAAAGCCATTCACGAGCGACCTCTGCTCCGAAGAGTTAATAAGTTAACGACAAGATTAGTGTGCAGTTACTGAACGTTAAATTACCATCCCATCCGACGGTGAATTATTTTGTTATGGCATTTACATAAATGGCTTCCCCAATCAGTTTGTTTTATGGAAATATTCTCATCCCACTGCTCACACTGAAGTTGCATGCAATTTTAAATTAATATTCACACAAACTTTTGATTCAATTTTTATTCTAGTTCACTGAATCTTGTTTTTCTTTTTCTGTAAAATTTGCTTGACTTGAAAAATTGTGCAAAATGTCTTAATTTTAATTTTGATTTGAACTAAACGTGAATGTTTGTCAGTTACATTCTGAGCATTTTCCTTTGCAGTCTGAATAACCTTTAGAGAGAGATGGTTCATTTGAAAATTGTTATGAAATAACAATTGTTTTTGTTTGGTAGGATCGAATAATTTCTCCATCTTACTGAACTATAATCGATAGTTAAAACGGAATATTTATCAGGCTATTTACGATGAGCAAAATTTCTTGTCAGATCTGTCGCAAAATCTTACATAACATGATATTCGCAGAAAACTTGAACAGTATTCTCACAAAATCCTTACGAGTATTCTATAGAATGGTACCGTAATCTGGGGTATCGTTGATCAGCGGGGTAACATTGAGCGGAATGACTCATCTCGTAAAAAGTTAGTATCATCATTTATTGATGGAACATTTCCAAACCATGAATAGTGCTTTTCTTTCTTATATTCATGAGCTAATGAAAGTGAAGATTTTTGAGAAAATTGCGTTTACCTTATGCGTAAATTTCAACTTTTCGAAACAATGATTTCAATAGGTAAGGATGACACTACCGAAGATTCATGTCTCACATAAGTTCTGCAAACGATATGACCAAGGAAAATGCGGTTCTTACTAAAAAATGGCGTCACCGAAAACGATTCCGTTGTCAAAACTTTCATAAGCATGCTCAATTAGGCAACATTAACGAATTACTGTAAAGAATATATAATTCCCTTGGGAAATTGCCTATCTTCAGGCGTATTCCGTGGTTCGGAGTGATTTTATTTTTAAAATAGCTCAAAAAGTAAATGACTTGTAAGCGTTTGGCCTTCATATTCAGCTTCGGGGGCCATGATTTAAGTAAGTAACGACATTTTTAATACTACCGAATGTTGTTTACATAGGTGATCAATGTTACCCCATATCAGCATAATCAAAAAACCATTTAAAACATGCTTAAATCTTCCAAAAACAAAATGCAGTGTGTAGTCACGAGCTATGGCTGGCAGTACTTGTTTTAAAAATATAAAATTTGCAACATTTGCATTTTCAAACGAGATACTTAAAAAATATTCAATAAAATGATCAATGTTTCCCCGGATTTCGGCTACCAAGATTTCCACCGAATCCAACACATTATTCACACAATATCCTGGACAAGATTTCTATATAATCCAAGGTGAAAATCAGATAGAATTCTGAGCAGTTGTCCTGTGATGCCTAGGGAAATCACGAAATCACGGAAATTCACGGATTCTTGAGCAAGATTTTCAATAAAACTTAGGCGTAACTCACACACAGAACACAGATTAATGTTTCCAAAGAACAGGTCTTATTTTAAAGACTCCCTCATTTCTAAAGCCTCTTTTCCACCAAAATGGTCTCTTATGTCACTTATTTCCCTTTCTCTCCTTGTGAATTATTCCTAGTGCAAAATTCTAGAGATTCCAGAGCAACCTTCAAAGATTATTTTGGCATTTCTTCTCACATTCACCGCGGAAATGCTTTATAAATTCTTCTAGAGGTTATAATTTCAGAAATTCCTCCAAAAATACCACTGGAGGTTTCATCACCAGTTCTTCCAGAAACTCGTCCAGAGATTCTTCAATTGAACTCTCAAAGGATGCTTGGAGGAATTTCTTCGAATTTTGTTCCATTTAATATTCAGTAATTAAACGCTACTACTTTAAGTAATTTCCAAAAAGTTAATTCTTTAATAGAATTCTTAGGGATCGTTCCACTGCCACAATGGACCGAACCTCAATTTAGCCGGAAAAAGTGTATTCTCTGTTCTCGTCAATTTTAGACGTTCGATGTCTTCAGATAAGTTATTCGTAATTGAGTTTTGCATCTTTAAAGAGAAAAGTTGAATAGGGTGGCCCCTATTTAAGCTAAGATTTAGACTCAAACTTTTTTGTTTGATGAAATTTGTGGCTGCGCTTTAGCACAAACTTTAAGAACATGTTATTGTGAACAACTTTGTCGAAGACATTTTTAATCTAACTCTTAATTTGAGCTAAGTAAATTGATTTTGAAAGTTGATCTAACTTTATTATTTTAAGTTATACGTGAATGTGGTCTTCAGAATACATTTTTGCTGAACATTGCAAGTTTGTAATTCTTGTGATTTTGAAGTTATAAGCAAATTTAAGCGAAAAACTATGAAATCTTTAGATGCCCATAACTCATGAAGTTGGTTCGATATTTTTTTCTTTTAGTGGCATTAGAAAGGCCATACAATAGGCAACTTTTGCTGCAAAAACTGTGAGAACGTATTTTTTATAAATTACGAAAATTCAATTCAAAACTACACTTAAAAACTCAAAATTCGCCTGTAACTCACAAGATTTTAAAGTTAGCGTCGTGCTGTCTTCAGCAAAGTCTTAGCTTTTAGTCAGATCTACTAAAAATCCAGCAATTATTCAAGTAATTTCTTCGATCATTCCCACACATTTTTTTCGGAAATTTTGTCTGATGTATTTCAAGCAGGCATTGCAGAATTCGTTCTTAATTGATTTCGAAGCACGATCAAAGCAATAACATCGCTTCTGTATCGGATCATGATCAGTAATGTTTCGCAAGTTCTAACCAGCTTGATAAATAGCAACACCGAAAGAGATGATAAAACTCATTTTTCTCGATTATTTCCCATTGGGGGTAGGTGTTTTACTCTACTGGCATGATAAACAATTACATCTGAGCAAGAGTGTGTTTGGGGCTTTTTCAGATGAGTTTTATCATGCACTGTTATCTCCGCAATATAATCAGAACTGAAACAATCTGTTATAAACAGATTCTCATGTTGTATAGCGGATCATGAATGTTACAGAGAGCTATAAGTCAGGGATATTTTCAATTTTTTCAGAATTCAACCCCTGCTTTCAAGAAATCCCTTTAGTAAATCGGGCAGGAAATTATTCAGAAATTTGGTTGGCTATTTTAACAATAACTATCTTAGCAATTCATCTTAAAAAAATCATAACATCCTGAAGATTCCAGGATTTCTTTCGGAGATCGTTGCAGAATTTCGTCAAGATTTACCAGGCTTTACAAACAACTCCTTGATTTTCTCAGCAATTTCTGCGAAATTTCATTGCAACTTCGCTGTATTTTTTTCCAAAAGATTCCTAGGAGTAATTCCTGGCTGAAATCTTAAATAAATCTTGGATAAACATTTTGGAGGCAATTAAAAAAATTAGCAAAACTATCACTGGAGAGATTACAGAAAAATTGTTGGACTTCGAAAAAATATTCTGGAAGAAATTCCAAGGAAATCGATTTAAAATCAATGGATGGACTTAGTTCTTCCATAATAATTTATAAATAAATAGTACCCGAGGAGGAAAGAATAACTCGCAATAACTTATGTATACCATATTTTTGCATCATACCACAATTAGGTATTAGTTATCAATACCTCATTTTGGTATTACAATGGTATATGAAAAATATGTTTAAAACAATTGAAAATACTTCATTTTGGTATTCGATAGCTATTGAGGACTGCTGGAGGTATTGAACTAGTATTGAAAAATTTCACTTTTATATGAAAATCCATCAAGTATTATTTAGGTATTACAATACCTGATCTAATTATCAGCTTGGTATTTGTAGAATACGCAGAAGGTATTATTTGAGGTATTTCACCTCTTATGCAGGGCTCATTCATACCTCATTCAGGTTGTAAGTATTGGAAATTAGCTGGTATGGAATACCTCAATTTGGTATTCAGTAGTTATTTTCTTCTGCTCGGGTAGGAGGAGATTCGCCAGTACCGGGCACTGTCTAAAAATTTGAGAAATCATGGTTCAATCAAGATGGTGTATTAGAAGAATAGAAAGCTCTCATAGAAAGTCATGTTTGCGTAGAATAAAACATCCTTGACATATGATCGGTTTTTGGAAAAGCAGAAATGTTTGAAAAAACGGTAAAAAGTTGACGTATCGCCTTAAATTTGAACTAATTTAATAATGATTTTGAATATGGAAAAAATATTTAGATCTAGCAAGCATAATGGAAAACCATTATAATTTGAATGTAAGAATGTGTTTTGTATTATATTTCAACTAACTATGCTGCCCTTATATGCACAACAGTCCCATATTGGAAAACAACAAACTGAGAAAAAGATAATTGAAATGTGGAAAAAATTTCGCTCCATTTTGAGTCTCTATTTGGCCTAAACTTCATTCATTCATTTATTCATTTAACATCTAAACAGATAACACTGAATCAACAATTTTCTCTCGTTGATTAATCATTGCTTGAAATCTTAAAATGTGTTACACTTCTACATATCACTATTTGTTTAGTACACGAACAAACCTAATAAAATTCTCCTGAATTCAAGTTGAAAATTTGCCTTATAATGCACAAAAATCGTAGCGAGACTGTTATGTGAATATATACAATATAATATACAAATATATTTGCATACCAGTCCCATTGTGTTCGCCAGCTCGTTCGACAGCCACTAAAACACTGGTTGTTTCATTTGCTATTTATGTCCTTTGGCCGTGAAAAATAGTTATTGTAGTACAGTCAACTCTCCGTAACTAGATATTTAGGTAATTATCGAGTTAGGGAAATATCGTGTTTAAAAACAAAAAAAATCTGTTCAACTTTGCAAAGCATGCTTCAAAGGACCATCGAGGTATCCATGAAAACCCACATTTACTACACATTATATAATTGTATATAGAATATCGAGATATGCATGGTTTGCTGTATATCCATGGATTAATCACCAGATAAAAAATCATCGGATTTAATTATTTCTCAAAACACACGTCATGATGTGGAATGCGCTTACAGTCATGAGTCCCAGTCACGAGAGACCCAGAAGATCATCTTTAGGATAATGCGGAAATGGAATCCGATGGAAATGGTTCAAGATTTTTCAGAACAACTGATTCAGGACGAAACTTGCTAATCTGTGATATGGAAGATCCAGAATGACGAAACCAATTTTTCAGGCAGCTTCTGTAAGCCTCGACCGTAGGTCTAAAATACAGTGGCTCGTGGGATGATGCCGAGCCAAAGTCTTTCTGTATTTTCCCAATGAGCAGATGAAGAAGACGATAACTGCTGATGGTTTTTATATGGAAATCTTGCTTTCGCGTTGAAAAGTTTTTATTTTCCACACTCCTAAGCAAGTACTCCTTGAGGTAATTTTACCAGTTATAGAAGTTTTAGTTCAATATTCGTGAGTCCCAGCAAAGTAGGTAGCTATAGAAGTAGGTATACAAAATTTGAATAAAAATTTGTAGAATGAACTATATTTTATTTTATATTTTTGTTTTCATTTATTTTTATTCCCCTCGTACCACCAAAATGGTTACGGATATAAAAGAAGACATAGAACAACGACTAATGGAGGTTTTATAATTGTATAAATGATTTCCCTTTACTACGCTACAGATCAGTGAATAAGTAGTAGACCAAGAGATCGAATGTAGTACTAGAAGTGGTACATTATGTCTTTTTACGGACTTTGATGTGACTGTTATGCGAATATTTTCAGGATGGGACAGCACAAGTGAGATTTGTTTTTGTTCAAGTTAGACACAAAGGCTACTTTTTTAGCAGTTTCTATCGAGCTTCTAACGATGTTGAGTTAATTTATACAAAAAACGCAAAGCGGTTAAAAGTCGACACGAGACTATCATGCGATTATGTGCAGTATGATCAAACTACAATTTTGTTATAGCACCTCTTGTCCCCCAGTTTCGGACAGCTTGATTTGTTACATGATATCTTTGTGATTTTTACACCAGTGCACTGCATTGTCACCAAAAACATTAATTTTTCATGGATTTTATCGATCATGGTATGAAACATGCAATAACAATAAGAAGAATAAAAAATTAGAACAACACCGTAAAATGTGTTATTTTTCATCACATATGAAAGATGTTTTTAATAGACGACTTGTAGATTAAGTAAAACTCATACTACTCCTGTGAATAATGCAAAGGCATTGAATTGGTAATAGAATACTATTCCTAGAGTTTAAACTTTCTATTATGAACAAATTTACAGAATTCGAAGCCATTGGGGGCAACCTTTTAAGATTGGTCAATTTGGTACTAAAATACTCATATGTATATTTTCAAATTTATTTTTGTACGTTACAAAAATGATAATATTTATCATAAATGGGCACCAACACCCCATAAAATCAATAGTTTTTGAATTATGAATATTGCGGCTTAGGTGTCCGGTACTGGGGAATCTCCCCCTAAACCTTAGAGTTATTCTTGGTTATTGTTGAAAATAAACAAAACAGATTGAATCTTTGACGGCATCTTCTTTTTCTTGGTTCTGCTGCTCAGCTTAGTGTTCAACGAGCAGTTCCATAGTTTTTAACAGAGAGTTTTCTTCATCAGAGTTGTCATTTTCGCATTCGTGTATCGTGCATCGATACGCTTAAAAATACTACCTAGGGAAGTCAAGCAAACTTCCATCACGAAAAGATCCTAGATCGATCAGGAAAAATCTTGAACAGGTTTCCCATCAGAAATATTCTTTCTCAAAAGATGTTTTTCCACTGGATTACTTTTGATCGTAGAAAATGACAAATCAATAACGCACTAAAATATTGTTTTTTTTTTTTGTAAAACCTCCCATGGTCAGGTCTGATTTAGATGATCAAGCATAGATTGATGTTTGCACACAACTACACACCATCTAGTGCCAGCATGATCAAATACTTCGTGATAAGTAAAGACTGATATTTTTTAAAGCTTTTTAGGTCAGTTTCACTCTAATTAATATATTATTTTTCTGCAATTTGTTACGCAATATTCGTTGCAAAATGACTCATTTTAGACTAGATTAAGAAGTAGAATTTCACACATAATACGGAAACCTATATTCTACGTGAGTGAGAGGTAGAAGCATTGGAAAAAAAGTTTTAGTAGGACATAAGTCTCGTACTTAATAAATGTGTACTGTAAACTGTAAACTGTGTAAACACGAAAGTATCCAAACGGTCGCAACCTTTTTCTCACTGATCCCTCGTCCGAATACAACATTTGCTATTACCTCCTCTATCATCTTCAAATTGTGGGCCTTCAGATTGATTGAAAGAATCAGTTAATGGCAAAGAAGGAACATCAGCCCACTTCTAATCGACGTGCCAGTTGCCAGAAATGGTTCAACGCGAAATATATAATTAGCGTTCTTCAAGAGCAGCACGATGAAACGTCTGAACACGTATCATTATTTTTTAGGGTTTCAGGTCCAAATCCATGCTCCAGGTGGTGCTGTTGATTTTTCGTTAATACACATTTACCGATGACTAAATGAGAAGCTGTCAGACGATCTGCGCCTCCCTTAGAGTCCGGGTACCACCCGCTGTTACACATAATTGATTGATCACAACTTAATTTTCACTTTGCTAAGCGCCACTCATAGAATCAGTTTTGTGTGTGGAAACGTGTTCGTCACTAATAAAACATCAACTCAACACCTCTCCAAAACAAGACGTTTTTTATGGTTAACATTTAAATATCATTTTGCTCCTTGAACTCCGCGCTGACAGTCTTAACTTCTGCATTCCGTATAATCTTCTGCGCTTGCTCGCTAATTCGTCTCTTCCTTTTTTGTCGACCATTCTTCACGAGATTGTTTAGGTTGTGATAAAATATCAAATTAAAATAAAATATAAAAACCAAGATAACATCCAAGATTGTGAGCCGTAGATTCACCACAATGGTTTAAAGTGGAAGCATTCAGCAGGACGAAGAGAAATTTTCTACAGTACCGAACAAAAGTTAAGCACATATATTTGATCATAAATTAAAACCACTCGAGTTTAGCTTCTTTTTTCTGCAATTTAGTTTGGATCTACCATAACCGATGTTTAAGTTAACTAAAGTTTTCACTTAATAATCTGCTTTGCTGATTTTAAGACAATTAAGAAGTGTTCCATATCATCAAATTGCATCGTTGTTTTTTTTTTTTTTCAATTGATAAATGAGGGTTTTTCTAATTAAACTTTGCTTATTCAATGTTCCTCATATATGCTTTTTGACTATCAAAGTACATTGATCACTCATTCACTAAATTAAACTTCCTCACGGATTCAAATTTCATAACTTAAAAATAACTAAACAAAAGCGGTCAATTTCACTTGCACCACAAAATCTCGGAATTATATGTTTTGTCCGGCACTGTATCCATATCCAACGAGAAGCGCATCACTAAATTCACTACACAAGTTCCACAGCATGGTGGTCACCCTGAGGAAGAAGATTTATAGGAAGCACCATTTCAGTCCGGTAATACGGTGTTGATAGAAGTCAATGATGCCTGACGGCGTGATGATACCGGAGAACCGCGCACAGCATCCAACAAAACGACCAACCGATCGACCGACGTCTCCAAAACTAAACCACTGACTAAGCCAAAAACAGAAGGAACAGACTAAAATGAAATGATTATAACGATCTTGGAGCCACGAAGCCGCAAAGATCGCGAACACGCATTCGAGAGGAACGAAAACTTATTCCTTGCGGCTGGCTTGATTGACGAAGGTAAACTGAGGACCTAACCTGGGAAATAGTTGGAGCCCAGCCAGCATAAGATCTGAAACGAAAATCTCTATCCGCTACTAAATACGAAAGCGCACAACAAGACAGTCTCGCGACGCCACAGCAGCTTCGTGTTGTCGTCATGAAGATCACTGTGGGATGGGATTTCTTACCAAGGAGCAGGTAAAATTGATCACTTGTTCTAAAATTGACCTGCTCTTGCAAGTAATGTGCATAAGGTAGTAATTATTACGTACAGTTAAAATTGGAAACTGAAAAACTGTTTAAAGAATGTAATTTTTTGTATGGAAGGTAAAGCTCGGGGCTTCCTTAGCCGAGTGGTTAGAGTCCGCGGCTACAAATCAAAGCCATGCTGAAGGTGTCCGGGTTTGAGTCCCGGTCGGTCCAGGATCTTTTCGTAATGGAAATTTCATTGACTTCCCTGGGCAACAGTATCATCGTACCTACCACGCGATAAACGAATGCGAAAATGGCAACTTTGGCAAAGAAAGCTCTCGGTTAATATCTGTGGAAGTGCTCATAAGAACACTAAGCTGATGAGCAGGCTCTGTCTCAGTGAGGACGTTAATGCCAAGAAGAAGAAGTTAAGCTCGAGCACATCCTCTCCTTTTCCATAAAGCATCGAGTTTAGTAATTGATCATGACTTGACTTATCGGAATTGTGTTCGTGTGCAGATAGTAATTAAAAATTAATTTAGTAATTAAGATTTGCACACTGAGTGAATAATTTTTGTATACAAATTTCCAACACAAATTAAATCCGAAGTTTAGTATCACACATATAATTTTTCCATATCACCAGCCATTTTAGAAAGCTCAAAACCATTTGAGATTTTACATCCGAAAAAAGTTTAATCAAATGCGGTCATGACAAAAATAAGAACTCAAAATTGTTTGTCGAATAACAAATTAATAGTAAGTTATCACTGAGTTCAAGTTGATAACTAAATTTGAATCATCGTACATTTTTGAATTTTATGGTCATAAATCAAGGAATAATTTTGAGAGATGAGTGTTTTACTTACGCTTCAAATAAATTTACAAAAATTTGTGTGAAGAAAAGTCAAGTTTGTTTAGCAATACACGCTTTATAAAAATGTCATAGTTTACTAGTTTAATTTTAATTAATTATTTTCTATGTTGAACTGATTGAAAAGTGAAACATACATTAACAATTAACAGTGCTGTTATTAGAAAAAAAAAGGATCTGAACATAAATGTAGCATAATTGTAGTTAGAAGATAAGCCATGTGAATACTTTTATAGTCGTTTCAAAAATGGATTACTTTTACTATCTGGTTTACTTTTACTGTTCGTTTCAAATCTGGAATGATTTGGTAGCTCTGGTACGCTCACGTCAATGTCAGAATGAACATACGCGGATGTGTTTCACGGGCCGCTGACCTCCACCTGATTGACCCAAGTTTTTCTTCCGGCATTCTCATTAAATGACCAGCTCATTGAAGTTTGCCTGTTTTATTCGCTCAATAGTTTTTGCTCCTGTTCTCAAATAATTGTGCTCAGAGAGCCAATAAAAAGCGTTTTATACTGGGCAAATTGAAAATGGTGTTTCATTTAGGCATGATTGCATTCATCGTTGCTCTTTTTGCATTATTATTGAAAACTGATTTAGTTTTCGAAACACGACCAGAACCAACAAGATTATAACACATTCCTATCAGCAGCAGTTAAAAATAACAGAAGTTGATAACATTTTGTTATCAAGATGGCTTTGTTCTCAACTTTTTATATTTTTAGTAACACATTTATAACAACATTTGTTATATTTTTGACATCGCATTTATAAGTTTGTTGCAAATAACATCCGATGTCATAAACAGTAACAAAGTTTGCAATAATTTTGTTATTTTGTAACATCCTTGCTACACATTCTGTAATAATTTTGATATAATGGTATCAGGGTTTGTTATATTTTAGTTTAATGTGGCGCAAATTTTGTTAGAATTTTTGTTATTTTAACTACTAACGGTACATGTTTTATAACAACTGGTGATATAAAAAAATCATATCAGGGGAACACATTCTGTTATAATCTTGTTTCTTCCGTCTGGTCGGGAACACTTTTCAGTGTCGTGCGATAAAGGATCGCGAGGTGTTTTGGCAAAGTTGTTAACGAAATAATGGATCTATGAAATCAGATAAGCCTTTATTAACCTTTCAGTCGTCGCGCAAATTTTTGTAACGCGAGTAGTCGCGCGTTGTACTTTGTACAACACCGTTGGTTTTGCGAATATCCCAGGAGTCTGACCACTTAGAAAGATGACGTCTTCGGCAAAGTTGTTCAGTAGCTAAAGGGCTATCATTATTTTAGCCAAGAAATTCAAGATTTTGCCACTAGGCGGCGCTAGTGAGCATGAAACTTTTGTATCGCAGATCTCAGGATCCTGATCACTTAGAAAGATGGCGTCTTCGGCAAAGTTGCTCGGTAACTTATGGACTATCATTGTTAGAGCTAGTTGATTCAAAATTTTGCCACCAGGCGACGCTAGTGAACATAAAACATTTGTTTCGCAAATATCTCAGGAGCCTGATCACTTAGAAAGATGGCGTCTTTGGCAGAGTTGTTCAGTAGTTCAAATTATTTCTTTGTTTAATCCTTAAAGTTCGAGATTTTGTAAAATAATGACAGTTCCTGAGCTTCTGAACAACTTTGCTGAAGGTGCCTGTCCAAAAAGTAAAGATCCTGCCATATCCGCAAAACGAAAATTTCATGCTCACTAGCACCGCCTGGTGACAAAATATTCTATTTCTTACCTCAAATAATGATAATCCTTGAGCTACTGAACTACTCTGCCGAAGACACTATCTCTCTAAGTGGTCAGGCTCCTGAGATATCTGCAAACAAATGTTTCATGCACACTAGCGCCGCCTTGTGGCAAAATTTTGAATCAACTAGCTCGCACAATGATAGTCCTCAACTTACTCAATAACTTTGCCGAAGACGCCATCCTTCTAAATGATCAGGATCCTGAAATATTTGCAAAACAAAAGTAACACTTCCATGCCCACTAGTGCCACCTAGCGGTCAAATTCCGAATTAAATGCGGTACCATCAGATAGCGCTTCATCTCCAGAACAACTTTACTAAAGACCCCAAATTTCTATATTATCTGGATTTTGAGATATACCGATTTAAAACTGTGATTTACTCGAACCGTATATAGTGCGTTCATTATTATGCGACTTTCATGTACATTTGTTGATTTTACCGCATTATAAAGGGTCATACTGTAAATAAAAACCGTCCAGTATTGTTCTTAAGAAGATTCTTGAGGAATACATTTTGGTTTGGTGTCGATAGATATCTTTGTTGCAAAATGATAGCATATAAATCACAACTGTTGTACAAAGTACAACAGCGCGACAGCCCGAAGGTTAAGCAACAGTGTAGAAATGTTATTTCCCTTTGCAAGTTACGGGTCCCTAAGCTGGTTACGTAATCCGTAGAAGGAAATATTCACAGCCAGTACACGTGTGTTTACTACACGGGAAACATTATTATCATACGTCACAAGTGTTATATGGCGCTTCAACAAAATCATCTACATTTCCATCAAGCACTGCTTCAACACCAACACATCTGAACTTGCTTCTTTCTCTACATGCAACCATGTACGTTTGGGTAGAGTATATGGCATTAAAAGCTTATCCCTAAGACAAGACGTGACAGGTCAAAGTACAAAAACGGAACCAATTGCCTGTCAAAAAAGACCACTTCTTATTGGTCGTTCTGGCAAAGGCCTACTTTCACATCGTTGTGTTGGATTGCAACAGGGCACTTTGTTGCTAGCCCGGCCGTGTTGTTGAACTAGCAATAAATCATTAGGATTTTTATCAAAAGTTTGAATAATTTTCAAGAAATCTTTTTGTTTCAAATCAATTTATATTCGATGTTGAGTTTACCCATGTGCTCCTACAATGCTGAAATAAATAAAAAATACTCAATTGAGAGCAATATCATGGAAATTGTTTAAATTTTCTTGAAAAACATCTCCGGTTTTGAATATTAACCTATTTTTTTTAAATATATAACATCCTTTATTGCACTAAATGAATGAAGCGTGCAAGAAACAACGAAAATATGAGCTTTGATATTTGAATTTGTTCACAAGATTTCCTTAAAAAAGATACTGGTAGCACTGGTTTTTGTATCGTCAAGGTTATCGGCTGAAAAACAACGGGGCAGTCTTAGTTAAGCTATCACGTCCTGTCCTAGGCTTATCCTAGTTACCCATCTTTATAATAGTGAAACCCTGCTTTACTGCACTGCGATCGATTTCAATAAAGTCATCGTCTGCAAAATCACGGAGTATATGCGACAAAACGTAATATTGAACAGTAAATCCGGAAACTCATCTTTTTTTCATTCCATGTAATTTTCCAAAAATAGGCTTCTCGTCTACAATTCTTACACTTCATTATATTTGCCAGCTTAATCAGCTTTAAGTCTTATTTTTAAGCCTATTATATTACCTGCAACAGCTAGATATTACTAAGTCGAACGTGATCTAGAAATTAATAAACAGATTGACTATGAATCCCTGAAAAAATAAATCGAAGATGGATGCAGGTATATAGAGTGCAATTTCTAGTGATGTTGACACTTATGTAGTACTTATTGTGGATTTGTTTGAAATTGTTAAAGACTTTGTTAATCTTCAAACACTTGTGACATATGACAATCATGTTTCCCGTGTAGTTATAAACCTGTTGTGGCTGGCATGTTGAATAGGATATTTTTTACGCAAAAAGGTGGAAAACTAGACGTAAATATCAAAAGTAGTACCAGATGTAAAGAAAAACAATTTTTATAAGCAAAATAAATACGGCAGACTTTGGTGGGCTGGTCACTTAGTGTGAAAGTCGAAAATAAGCTGTAAATTAATAATAATCTGCTTTTACGTGTATCGAACTTAACATAAATTGTATATTAGAATTTGTTTCTTAGATTTCATTCTATTAAACTAAGCTTACTGGTATACTGCCGTGAATCGCAAGTCAGTCCCATCTGTAAAAAGTAGGCATTGAGAAAATAGGCTGTGAAGTTTCCAAACTCGTTTTCCATACAAATATTCAAAAAATTCCAGTGGATTGAAGCATGTCCAAATATTAATGAAACTTTTACAATTTGCTTCTCACTACAATAGCTTTCAGAGAAAAATATGAAGATGATCAAAACACAGTTCATTTTTGTGTTACACGGTGCGGAAATCTGTACTGTGACTGATATGATATAACTGATATAACTTTTTATTATGGGACTATTTGACTTGCTGTTTTTTCATATTTTTTCCGAACAAATCTTATTATCGCATTAGTGCAGCTGAAAGAGCACTGAGCAACTTGATATGTTGAAAACTAAACTCAACTCAATTTTGACGAAAATGCAGATGGGACTGACTTGCGATTCACGGCAGTATAAGCAATGTAAAAACATACTTAAGCCACTCTGGTATGTTAAGTCAGTTGTAAATGTCTAATTATAATAACTGTAACAGTAATTAGTTGAGAACAGTTTGGCTAATTTTATGAGCGTTTTTGTAGTTTGTTTTAGTGCTATTGATTATGGATTATATTGAACTTTTAAGTCAAAAACTTCAAATCAAGATTTCTCGAGATTCCTCCTAGGGATTTTTTTTAAATTGGCCCAGAGTTGCAGAATGACCTCAGAAATCGAGCCCTGTGCTCAGATTTGATGGACAATTTTTTTTTTTTTTGCATAATAACGGTCTGTCATCCAGTTATCCGACTTTTCTCGGGAGGACATGTCCTACGCACAAAAATACCTGGGTGAGACAGTCAAAAAATTGTCATACCCATCAAAAGGCCGGCTCCAGAGGCACGTTCCCCGCCATTTGGAAGATTTGTGCCAAATTGGCATTGAGTAAATGAGATACCATGTTTGCATTTTCTTGCAGTATGGAAGGAAACTAAATTTTTAAAAAATCACTAGAATTCAAAAGTGCATATTTCAGGCTGAAAATTTGTACAACTCCATTTTCGGTTTTCGCGTTTTGCTGAGCAGTGTGATTCGGAAGGCCAATCATACAGTTTAGTTTTTTTTTGCCGCCGGAGTGAATGTTTGTTTGTTTTTCTGTTTTCGCGTTTTGCTGTACAGTGTTTTGCTATGGCGACCCAACACGGGAAAAAAATCTGTGGTAAAAATAACTATTTTAGCTGACTACGCCCATTCTTAAAACTACCATGGAAATTCAGACCAATTTACTATGTTTACGGTACACCCCACCGCATTACTAGTACATTTGACAGAAATAATTTACAACAATCTGATTCCAACTACAGACATGGTAAAATCAAGCGCATTTCTGGTCTGCTGAAAATTGCCGGTGCGAGCGCTTCAGTTAACCCCCTAAAATGGTAGATTTTACCGCACAATTTTTTTGCGTGAAGCCATAAGGACCACCCCGAGTAAAGAACATTTTATTTGGATGGTCGATTGAACGTTGAATTGCAGAGAGATTTCAAATGCAAAATTCGGTGAGTTTGTTCCAATATGAACCAATAACAAAATATTATTCAAAGGTGCCAGAACGTCTGCCAAACGTATCCTATGGCCTTTTCCATCCCATTAACATCACGGAGAAAAAAGTTTGTTAGGAACAAACAAAATCTAGTTAACTTCAACCTAAATTCTACATTGAATATTGCACAAACAAAATACTAGTTTACTTTAACAATGTCGCTTTATTGGAACAAACTAAAATCTTGGGATGATGTTTTTGCGAAAACTCAATTAAATTCAAACATTTTTTCGTTTGCAACATCCAAAAATTTGGTTGTTTCATTTGACATTTCTCGAAACAACCAACGCTTTAGGTTATTTCAAACTGGAAACTTTAGTTTGGATCTAACTATTCTCGTATTGAAACAAACAAATTGATTGTTTGAATCAAGCAATCTTTTTGTTGTTTTATATGGGTTGCTTTTTCATTGTTGTTTTGTTTTATGAATGGAGTAATCAAAGGAGTTTTAAATGTTTATTTTTTGTACAAATATACCATAATTACAATGCATTTTACCGTCCAATATTATCAGACCGTCCAAAACATGCAGCGATCTTTGCATAGCATTTCAGGCATGATAACGAGTGGAAATCATCAAAACCTCTTAAACCCGAATTTTTATTTTCGATCTAAATATCATTTTTTGTTATCTACAATCGTTCCAAACACGTTTTGGGCAATGATTTATTTTTATTTGCAAATTCATGAATTTTGGTTTTTGATTTTTATAATTTTTATTTCTGTACATCCATACTCTTTTTCTTTTTTTTCTTCAAGCATCTCCTAATTACTGATTTTTGACAATAATAAATTTTACGGTACATTTAAAAATATTAAATTTTTTTTTTTTTCTGGAGCATATTTTATTTTCCGTGTAACTAACGGAAAAACAGGTTTGAAATTATTTCAATACCATCAGGCTCTTCTTCTGTGATAGGCTGATTGTAGAAAAATATAAAAGGTACGATTTTTTATATTACACGTTAAATGAACCCCAGGCATTTTTTAAATTATAAAAAATACAATATTTCAAACATATTTCATAAATACAAAAAGTTTCAAAAGTCATAAAAAACTTTCCTTACATGCGTGTTATGAACCAAGGTTTAGCCAAAAATAAAATCATTTCGATATCCGAGCTACGAAAAAATACACAAAATTGCAAAGTGTACCCCGTCTGAAGGTGGGGTTGGGTATTAGAGGGTTAATAAACAATTTCATTGTAATTTAAAACCTACTCTTTTAGGCGTACGTTACATAGACAAGTTACAAGCAGTTCAAGATAGCCACAACACCATAGTAGAGGCTGGCATTCATTATCCATTATCTGTAAATATACAATAAACTAAAGCTGGGTTACTCAATAAAAAAATGAATAATATGCATCACTTACAAAACCTCATGAAAAGGGTAACAGATCAAATAATCACTACTAGTACTGTTTTTAAATTTTCCACGTTCACTAAAATTCACTTTAAAATTTCAACGTTCAAATATTCATCACCCAGCCGTTCAGTTTGTTGTTTAAATCTACCTAAAGTTTTAGTTTGATTCTCAGATATCTAAACCACAACAAACAACCTACTTATTGATTGATATTGATAGAAATAAACTATGACTTATTTGTCATAAACAAATAAATTGGTTTGAAACTACCAAAATCATTATTAGAATTCACTAAACGCTGATATTGGAACGAAAATTTTCTTAGTTAATTTCCAATGCATTCGTGAGTTTGAAACAATCACACTTGGACGTAAAAACACCCAAAATTTTAGTTTGTAATTCAACCAAAAAATTGGTTGATTCTTCTCCGTGAAGCCATTTTAAGCCGTTTTAAGCCGTTTCAAGCCGTTTCATGCCGTTTTTAAGCCGTTTTAAGCCATTTAAAGCCATATTTAGCCGTTTTTAGCCGTTTTTAGCCGTTTTAAGCCGTTTTAGCCATTTTTAGCCTTTTCAAGCAATTATAACCAATTTAAGCCGTTTTAAGCTGTTTTTATCCGTTTTTAGCCAATTTGAACCGTTTAAAGCCATTCTAAGCCGTTTTAAGCCATTTTATACCGTTTAACCCTTTGGGGCCGGCGCGGTCATATATGACCGCAGTACAAAAAAGGCTGTAAAAAAAGAACCAATGAACAAATGTACATACTGTCTTCGGCAAAGTTGTCCCAAATATACTCTTTTATCAGAGAAAAATATGAAGTATATGCCTTTATGACCTAATTGACAACCTAGAACATCCTGAACATCCAAGTTTGGAAAATTGAACTATAAGTACATACGAAGCGTGAAATGCTGTTTGTGAACATAAATGATGTTCAGGCTAGATAATACAGAATTACTCTTTTAACAAAAACACTATTTCACTTGCTTTGCTATGTCCTGGGATGTTCTAGGACGTCCAAACTGTCCTGAAGCACACTCTTTGAAATCTACAACCGTAACAGTAATTGTTTGGGTTAAAAACAATAACATTACAAATTCAAATAGAATCTACCAACCTCTGAGAATCTCAAGAGCTATTTCAAGAAACGTTTGGAATATTCCAGGCCCTCCAAATTACCCTGGAGTTCAGAACTTCAGGTCTACACTTGTTCCAGTAGTTATTCTCGCTAAACTGAGTGAAGTTATAGAATCTACAATGTTTACTGAACCTTGTCACGGATCAAAAGGCTACTTCAAGAAACGTTTGAGGTATTCCAGGCCCTCCAAATTACCCTGGAAATCTGAATTTCATGTCTACATTTATTCCAGTAGTATTTCTTGCTAAACTGGGTGAAGTTATATAATAATCTACCATGTTCACTGAACTTTCGCACGTATCAATTCTTCTTCTTCTTCCTAGCGTTACGTCCCCACTGGGACAGAGCCTGCTTCTCAGCTTAGTGTTCTTATGAGCACTTCCACAGTTATTAACTGAGAGCTTACTATGCCAATGACCATTTTTGCATGTGTATTAGAGTGGTTCAAAAAATCGTTTTTGCTCCACACCACTCATTCGATTCTCGATCAAATTCTGAGTGTCCTCCCAAAATTTGAGCTCATTTGGATGAAAACTGAGACTGCACAAGCCTTTTAAAGTTTATATGGGAATAACTATGAGAAAAGCAACCAACTCCATCAATCGATCATAGTGTTTGCCCATGTGGTCTTGGGGATTAGAGCTACGTTGATACTGTGAGATACATTCATCAGCTACAACTTTGCTGAAGACCATATTCAAATCGATCGCCTCAGTAATTAGTTATTGATTTATATCCAGTCACAAATTCTTCAGCAGTGCTCATTTAACTTTTGAACAGGCAACATTGCTGCACATGGCGCGAAAGATAGCACGCACAAATCATGGCTACTATGTTTTACTGCATGTATCCAGTGATGCCTGCAGAACAGTCCAATAATTATAGCCAAAGTTTTACAACTCATTCAAAAATCAATAACTAATTACTTAGGCGTCCGATGTAAAAACGGTCTTCGGCAAAGTTGTAGCTGATTATTGTATCTCACAGTATCATCGTAGTTTTAGTCTCCAAGCGCACATGGACAAACACTATGACCGATTGAATGAATTGGTTGCTTTTCCCATAGTAATTCCCATATAAACTTTAAAGGGCTTGTGCAGTCTCACTTTTCATCCAAATAAGCTCAAACTTTGGGAGGACACTTATAATTTGAACTAGAATCGAATGAGCAGTGTGGAGCAAAAACGATTTTTTGAACCACTCTAATGTGTATATCGTGTGGCAGGTACGAAGATACTCTATGCCCTGGGTAGTCGAGAAAATTTCCTACCCGAAAAGATCCTCGACCGGTGGGATTCGAACCAACGACCCTCAGCTTGGTCTTGCTGAATAGCTGCGCGTTTATCGCTACGGCTATCTGGGCCCCTACGTATCAATAGGATGTTTTAAAGAACGTTTGGAGTATTCCGGGCCCTCCAAATTACCCTGGAGTTCAGAACTTCAGGGCTACACTTATTCCAGAAATTTATCTCGCTAAACTGAGTGAATTTATAAAATCTTTCCTGTTCACTAAACCTTCTCATGCATCAATAGGCTGTTTCAAGGAACGTTTGGGATATTACAGGTGCTCCAAATTACCCTGGAGTTCAGAACTTCAGGTCTACACTTATTCCAGTATTTTTTCTTGCTAAACTGAGTAAAGATATATAACTTACCAAGTTTACTGAACCTTGTCACGGATCAATAGGCTAATTCAAGGAACGTTTGGGGTATTCTAGGCCCTCCAAATTACCCTAGTGTTCGTAACTTCAGGTTTACATTTGTTTCAGTAATTTATCTCACTAAACTGAGTGAAGTTATATAACCTAACATGCTCACTAAACCATCTCATGGATCAGTAAGCTCTTTCAAGAAACGTTTGGGATATTCCAGGCCCTCCAAATTACCCTGGAGTTCAGAACTTCAGGTCTGCACTTGTTCAAGTAATTTATCTCGCTAAACTGAGTGAAGTTATGAAATCTATCATGTGCACTGAATTTTCTCACGGATCAATTAGTTGTTTCAAGGAACGTTTGGGGTATTCCGAGCCACCCAGATTACCCCGGAGTTCAGAAATTCAGATCTACAATTGTTCTAGTAATTTTTCTTACTAAACGATGAAGTTATTTAATGTTCACTGAGCTTTCTCACGAATCAAAAAGATATTTCAAGGAACGTTGGTGATATTCCAGGCCCTCCAATTTACCATGGAGTTCAGAACTACAGGTCTTCCCTTGTTCCAGTAACTTTTCTCGCTAAAATGATCAAAGTTTTCCCTTTGGGGCCGGCACGGTCATTTATGACCGCAGTCGGAAAATGGCTGTATAAAAAGAACCAATGAATAAAATTTACTGTCTTCGGAAAAGTCCTTGCAAATATACTTCCCTGTCAAGGAAAAATTTTAGGTGTATGCCTTAATGTCCTACTTGGCAACCTAGAACATCCTGAACATGCAGAAGTCTGACAAATAGACTAATTAGTATAAAAGTAGCTTAAAATGCCTTTTGTAAATACAATTGATGTTCGTACTTGGTAATACATACCTATTATGTCAAGAAAAACGCTGCTTCACATGACTTTTCATGTCCTGGAATATTCTACGACGTTCAGACTATCCCGAAGCTCAATTCTCGAAATTTACAGCAGTAGTTGCTTGCGCTAGAAATAATCAGCGATGCCAGATTTCTTTGGAAATCATTCCGTAGAAGAAAAGTGATAAGCGGGGGGGAGAGATCCCCGGCATTGCAATTCCGTAGATTTCCGTTGGAAAAATCCGTAAATTACCGTAGAATAATGAGAATTTCCGTAGCTTTCTGTAGAAAATATACATTTTCCGTAGAATTATCTTACGGATCCGTAGAAAGTGCACAATTCCGTAGATTTACGGAAATTTCCGTAGATCTGGTAACGCTGCAAATGATAATATTTTCAACTCAAACGGAATCTATTGACCTCTGAGAATCTCAAAAGCTTTTCCAAACAATCCTGGAGCTCAGAACTTCAAATCTGCCCTTGTGGCAGTGTTTTTTTTCGCTAAATAGAGTTCAGTTATATAATCTACCAGGTTATATAGGGCCCCCATAGCAGAAGCTGTAAAGACGCGGGTATTCATCATGACCATGCTGAGGGTTCCGGGTTCGATTCCCGGTCGGTCCAGGATCTTTTCGTAATGAAAATATTCTTGACTGCCTTGGGCATAGAGTAAAGGGTGTCCATGATGAAATTGCCACACACAAAATTGTTTCGCAAAATTCGAGTTTTCATCCGATTGCCATCAAAACTTCAGGGATTGAGAAATAACTATTAAACTTCATTTTACCATTTTATTTGTATTTTATTTACAGTCCATACGTAAATGCCCGCACCTTGGCCTCAACCCCGACCATGAGATTCTGCACAACCTGTGAATCAACCGTTTTTTGCATGTAAACCCATACTTTCATGGACAACGTAACACATGTGAAGGCCGACTTCAAACAGATCCCCGGCAACCTGTTTTTCACGGCCAAGGATAAGTTCAGCGTTCCGGAGCATGTCCGCACTCAGAAGAGGTCCAAATTTGCGAAGAAATTCGGAAAGCGGAGTGCACCTTTCGTGACCTAGGACACGATGAACGGACAAGTGTACATGAAAGAGTGCCTCCAGAAGCGGCTGCTCCCTCTCCTGAAGGCCCACAACGTCCCAACAATCTTCTGGTCGGATTTGGCCTCATGCCACTACTCCAAGGACGTGCTGAAGTGGTATGCGGTTAATAAGGTCAATTTCGTGCCGAAAATGTTCAACCCTTCCAAAACTCCACAGTGGTACCGCCCATAGGTCATAAATCGAAAAACAAAATGTCTTGGTTGTCATTCCTTTACCTTTTCATGGATCAATTATGATCTCAAGAATATAAGAACAGAAAAATTATTGACGTTCCTGTATGATATGCATAGTAAGGCTATGAATGATTGAGTGTATTTTTCATATGTGAAAAATACGTTAAAAATTAAGCGATATCACCACTTTGTTTATTGTCTTCGCAAATCAGAATCAAATGATTTTTCAATCAGTTAAGATTACAGAATATTAGTACCGATGCATATCGATCACTTCCGATACGTTTTAGAGTGTTATTTGACATCTAGGAGTCAGTATTGATGTGAGTAATGAGGATAGAAATATACTCACTTTGTAACTACATCACTTTATTTGAAGTACGTTTTCAAATATGTTCTTAATCACATTTAATCAAACTTCTGCCACCAAATGATCATGTTTGAGTAGAAAAATGAACCTGTGAAGGTTCTAGCTGCAAATATTTGCAAATAAGTTAGCAGCGTGCCTTCAAAGTTGTGAGTTTTTACCAATAAAGGCAATGGTAAAAATATTGATAGAATTGATTACATACCAGTATATTTGTATCTAACTTTAATGAATAGACAAAATAATGAAATTTTCACTACTTATACTCGAATTCGATATGAATGCACATGCTACATTGTATATTGATTTAAACAAGTAGTTTTAGTGAGGGCGCTGTGACAATAAAATCCTATTAAATTAGTATTGGTACAACAGCCATTCTAATATGTATGACATGACTTCCCAAAGTGTGGGAGGAATGACATGAAATTATTCTTGTATTTATTTTGAGCATCAAAACAAGATATTCAACGACATTCCAGCATCTATATATACAATGCTAAAAAAATATAATGGTGAGAATAAAAAATATTAAGAAGCAACAAAATATTACCAAATAATTCATTAGTTATTTCTCAGTTGTAAATATTTGATACCTAAGGTTAATTACATTAAGTGACATGTTCGTTATTTGGTTTTGGTAGAGATTTGATGTGAAATTGGCATTATCAATTAATAAGTATTTCAAGTATTTATTTAGTATGTACAACTTCGGCACTTAGAAAAGTGTTCATTAGCTTTTTACATCCACACACCAAAAAGTAGGCTTCGTAGCATGTGAAGCAACTCTGTGAAAGGAATCTTCTCAAGTTCGCAATTAATATTCCTAATATATTGCTTTCAATCTGTAGATTTAATGGTACTTATCAATAAAATATTAAATACTATTGTTAATCTTGGACACGGAAAGAAAGATAATTGCAAGCCAGTTTTTTGCACATATAATAATTCATATAACAGAGCATTCGCAATATGATCTCCGCATCCTAATTAGAATTTTTGAAGTGATATCAATAACAGCATCAACCTCGATGGAGTTTGAACAGTCAAACATAATCAATTTGGCAATTTATGATAGTATTTATCATCGGATATTGAGTAAAATGATTTATGACCGCTCCGTAGAACAAATGGAACCACTGTGCACTCCGGAGCTCCACTCCATCGAGAAGTACTGGGCGATTATGAAGCAGTAGCTTCTTACACACTTAAATTGTTTTGCCGACCTCAGCAAACGGATTGCCGAGAATCCAACAGCTGAGATTTCGGTAAAAAAAATTGCCGAATCTCGGTAAACTTTTTACCGAAATATCGTTAAAATTTTACCGAATCTCGGCAAACCAAATTTTTTACCGAGATTTCGGCAAACGTTACCGAGATTCAGTAATGGTTTACCAAAATCTCGATAAAAGTTTTGCCGAAATTCAGCAAATATTTTACCGAGATTCGGCTGTTGGATTCTCGGCAATCCGTTTTACCGAAGTCGATTTCGGAAATTAAGTGTGTAAACGACCTAAGGTAGTGAAGACAGTCGAGGAACTGAAGAAAGTATGGGTTCACATGCAAAAAACGGTTGATTCACAGGTTGTGCAGAATCTCATGGCCGGGGTTAAGGCCAAGGTGCGGGCATTTCCGTATGGACTGTTAATAAAATACGAGTAAAACGGTAAAATGAAGTTTAATAGTTATTTCTCAATCCCTGAAAATTTGATGGCAATCGGATGAAAACTCGAATTTTGCGAATCAATTTTGTGTGTGGCAATTTCATCGTGGACACCCTTTATCTTCGTGCCTGCCACACTGTGGAAGTACTCAAAGAACACTAAGCTGAGGAGCAGGCTTTGTCCCAGTGGGGACGTTACGCCAAGAAGAAGAAGAAGAAGAATCTACCAGGTTCACTGAACTTTCCGTGTGATCAAATGGTATTGCTAAATACTTTTGAGATACTCAGGGTCATCCGCAATGCCCTGCAGCAGTCCCTGAAAATCTGAGCTTCTCAAGAGTGTTACGTCTGTTTGTCTCTGCTAGTACAGTAGTGACGCCTCTACACGGATAGTCGTGTTGCACGATTGCAAAAAAGAAGTAGAGCTCGAGATTTGTATGACGATTACCGGAACACATATATTCAAAACGTGTTTCTACTCGTTTACGCATTTAGACTCTACTGACGTTTTCACAAATTGTTCTCAAACAAAAGGTGAAAAGCAGGGGGGTTGAAAATAGTATATTTTTACGTGACATAATTTATGGATGCTTCCCAATAGATGTCGCTAATTATGACTGGAAACTTTGTCGAATATTCCATGTTTCGGAAGTGCTTCGTTTCGTGGTTATTAATTTATTACCACTAAATCCTGACTCTCATCGCGTTGTAGATCTTATGTACTGAACATCCCGACAAGTTAGATAATCTAGAACATTCAAAATGATCTGATAATATTTGCTGAACACTCAGAAGGTTCAGAATATACGGTAGATTACAGTTCATCACCTTGTATGATGAACAAGGTTGTTATTACAAGCATAGACTTCAAGTTATGAACTCAAGAGCAGTTTGGAAGACCTAGCACCTCCCAAAAAAATATTTGTCATCATTTCTTGTTATGTTTAGCATTTTGAGCACCAAAACTATTGAAAGGCGTTCAAAAAACTGTATAATAGTTCTTGTAAAAAATCAGGCCCCAAAGGGTTAAATTAGTTTTTAGCCATTTTAAGCCGTCTACGGCCATTTTAAGCTATATTTACCTTTTTAATCTGTTTAAGCCATATTAATCCGTTTCAAGCCATTATAAGCTATTTTGAACCGTTTTAAGCCATTTTATGCCGTTTGCAGCCATTCTAAGCCGTTTTGAGCCGTTTTGAGCCATTTTATGCCGTTTTAACGCGTTTAAAACTATTTTAAGCAATTTTAAGCCGTTTAAAGCAATTTCAAGCCGTTTTGAGCAGTTTTAGCCTTTAATTTCCGTTTTAAGCCGTTTTAAGCAATTTTAAGACGTTTTAAGCCGTTCAGCCATTTTAAGCAGTTTTAAGCCGTTTCAAGCTGAGTCAAATTTTCGAATTGTCAAATTTAGGCTGTTTTAGCCATTTTAAGACGAATTAAGTCGTTTCAAGCCTTATAAGCTGTTTTAAGCCTTTTTCAGCCATTTTAAGCCGTTTAAAGCTGTTTTTAGCCATTTTAAGCTATTTTAGCCTTTTAAGCCGTTTCAAGTTTTCAATTTTTTTGAATTTTCAAATTTCGGCCGTTTTAGCCATTTTAAGCCGTTTTTAGCCATTTTAAGCTGTTATAAACCGTTTTGAGCCTTTTAAGCCGTTTTAAGCTGTTTTAAGCCTTTTAAGCCGTTTTAAGCTTTTTTTTAAGCCGCTTTAAGCTGTTTTAAGCCGTATTTTGCCATTTTGAGCTGTTTTAAGCCCTTTCAAGTTTTCAATATATTTGAATTTTCAAATATAGGCCGTTTTAGCCATTTTAAGTCGTTTTTAGCCATTTTGAGCTGATATAAACCGTTTTAAGCATTTTAAGCCGTTTTAAGCTGTTTTCAGCCTTTTTAAGCCGTTCTAAGAATTTTCAAGATTAGGCCGTTTTAGCCATTTTAAGCCATTCAAGCCGTTTTTAGCCATTTTAGGCTGTTTTACGCCGTTTTAAGCCGTTTTAAGCCATTTCATGCCGTTTCAAGCTGTTTTAAGCCGTTTTAAGGCATTTTAAGCCGTTTTTAGACACTTTAAGCTGTTTCAAGCCGTTTTAAGGATTTTTAAGCCGTTTTATGCTTTCTAAGCCTTTTTAAGCCATTTTAAGCCGTTTTTAGCCATGTTTAGCTGTTTTAAGCCGTTTTAAGCTGTTTTAAGTCTTTTTAAGTCATTTTAAGCCGTTTTAAGTTTAAATTTTTTTTAATTTTCAAAATTAGGCCATTTCAGCTATTTTAAGCCGATTTAAGCCGCTTTTAGCCATTTTAAGCTGTCATAAACCGTTTTAAGCCATTTAAAGCCTTTTTAAGCCGTTTTAAGCTTTTTTAAGCCGTTTTAAACTTTTTCAACCGTTTTAGGCCGTTTTAAGCTGTTTTAAGCATTTTTTAGCCATTTTAGGCCATTCTAAGCTGTTTAAAGCCATTTTAAGCTGCTTCAAGCCTTATTGAGCCTTTTTAAGCCGTTTCAAGTTTTTCGAATATTGTTCTGAATTTTCAAATATAGGCCGTTTTAGTCATTTTAAGCCGTTTTTAGCCATTTTAAGCTGTTTTAAGCCGTATTTAGCCATTTTAAACTGTTATAAACCGTTTTAAGCCTTTTTAAGCCGTTTTAAGCTTTTTTTAAGCCGTTTTAAGCTGTTTTAAGCCGTTTTAAGCCTTTTTAAGCCATTTTAAGCCGTTCTAAGCTGTTTTAAGCCGTTTAAGCCGTTCTAAGCTGTTTTAAGCCGTAAGCTACCTCAAGCTCTTTTGAGCCTTTTTGAGCCTTTTTAAGCCGTTTTATGTTTTTGGAATATATTTTGAATTTTCGAATTTAGGCCGTTTTAGTCATTTTAAGCCGTTTTTCGCCATTTTAAGCTGTATTAAGCCGTTTTTAGCCATTTTAAACTGTTATAAACCGTTTTAAGCCTTTTAAGCCATTTTAAGCTGTTTTAAGCCTTTTTAAGCCTTTTTAAGCCGTTTTAAGCTTTTTTTAAGCCGTTTTAAGCTGTTTTAAGCCGTTTTAAGCCATTTTAAGCCGTTTCAAGTTTTCAATTTTTTTGAATTTTCAAATTTAGGCCGTTTTAGTCATTTTGAGCCATTTTAAACCGTTTTAAGCCATCTTTAGCTGTTTTAAGCCGTTTTAAGCTGTTTTAAGCCTTTTTAAGCCATTTTAAGCCGTTTTAAGCTGTTTTAAGCCGTTTTAAGCTACTTCAAGCTTTTTGAGACTTTTGAAGCCGTTTTAAGTTTTTTGAATATATTTTGAATATTCAAATTTAGGCCGTTTTAGTCATTTTGAGCCGTTTTAAGCCATTTTAAGCTGTTTTAAGCCGTTTAAGCCATTTTAAGCTGTTTTAAGCCGTTTCAAGTTTTCAATATTTTTGAATATTCAAATTTAGGCCGATTTAGCCATTTTAAGCCGTTTTTAGCCATTTTAAGCTGTTTTAAGCCGTTTTAAGCTGTTTTAAGCCTTTTTAGGCCGTTTCAAGTTTTCATTTTTTTTGAATTTTCAAAATTAGGCCGTTTTAGCCATTTTAAGCCATTTTAAGCTATTTTAAGCCGCTTTTAGCCATTTTAGCTGTTATAAATCGTTTTAAGCCTTTTAAGCCGTTTTAAGCTGTTTTAAGCCTTTTTAAGCCGTTTTAAGCTTTTTTTAAGCCGTTTTAAGCTGTTTTAAGCCGTTTCAAGCTGTTTTAAGCCATTTTAAGACGTTTTAAGCACTTTTTTTTGAATTTTCATATGTAGGCCGTTTTAGTCATTTTAAGCGATTTTAAGCCGTTTTTAGCCATTTTAAGCCGTTTTAAGCTATTTTAAGCCGTTTAAAGCCATTCTAAGTCGTTTTAAGCCATTTTAAGCCACTTTAAGCCATTTTAAGCTGTTTTAAGCCGTTTTAAGAAATTTTAAGTCGTTTTAAGCTGATTTATGCATTTTTAGGCCGTTTTAAGCCGTTTTTTGCCGTTTTAAGCCATTTTAAGCTGTTATAAACCGTTTCAAGCCTTTTAAGCCGTTTTAAACTGTTTCAAGCCTTTTTAAGCCATTTTAAGCCATTTTCAGCCATTTTAAGCTGTTTTAAGCCGTTTTAAGCCGTTTTAAGCCGTTTTAATCCGTTTTAAGCCATTTTGAGCTGTTCTAAGCCGTTTTAAAAAAATTCAAGTCGTTTTAAGCTAAGTCGATTTATGCCTTTTTAGGCCGCTTTAAGCTGTTTCAAGTTGTTTTAAGTTGTTACAGCCATTTTACGCCATTTTAAGCCGTTTTTAGCCATTTTAAGCTGTTTTGAGCCTTTTTAAGCCCTTTAAAGCCGTTTCAAGTTTTCTTTTTTTCGAATTTTCAAATTTAAGCCGTTTTATTCATTTTCAGTCATTTTAAGCCGTTTTTAGCCATTTTAAGCTGTTTTAAGCCGTATTTAGCCATTTTAAGCTGTTATAAACCGTTTTAAGCCGTTTTAAGCTGTTTTGAGCTGTTTTAAGCCTTTTTAGGCCGTTTTAAGCTTTTTTTAAGCCGTTTTAAGCTGTTTTAAGCCGTTTTAAGCTGTTTTAAGCCTTTTTAAGCCATTTTAAGCCGTTTTATGCCGTTTCAAGCTACTTCAAGCCTTTTTGAAGCCGTTTTAAGTTTTTTGAATATTTTGAATTTTCAAATTTAGGCCGTTTTAGTCATTTTAAGCCGTTTTAAGCCATTTTAAGCTGTTTTAAGCCATTTTAAGCCATTTTAAGCCGTTTTAGCCATTTTAAGCCGTCTTCAGCCATTTTAAGCCGTTTTAGCCATTTTAAGCCATTTTAAGCTGTTTTAAGCCTTTTTAAGCCTTTTTAAGCCGTTTTAAGACATTTTAAGTCTTTTTAAGCTGTTCTAAGCCCTTTTAGGAAATTTTAAGTCGTTTTAAGCCATTTTAAGCCGTTCTAAGCTGTTTTAAGCTGCTTCAAGCCATTTTGAGCCTTTTTAAGCCGTTTAAGTTTTTTGAATATATTTTGAATTTTCAATTTTAGGCCGTTTTAGTCATTTTAAGCCATTTTGAGCCGTTTTTAAGCCATTTTAAGCTGGTTTAAGCCATTATGCCGCTTTTAGCCATTTTAAGCTGTTATGAACCGTTTTAAGCCGTTTTAAGCTGCTTTAAGCTGCTTTAAGCCTTTTTCAGCTTTTTTAAGCCGTTTTAAGCTGTTTCAAGCCGTTTTAAGCCGTTTTAAGCTGTTTTAAGCCTTTTTAAGCCATTTTTAGCCGTTCTAAGCTGTTTTAAGCCGTTTTAAGCTGCTTCAAGCATTTTTGAGCCTTTTTAAGCCGTTTCAAGTTTTTTGAATTTATTTTGAATTTTCAAATTTAGGCCGTTTTAGTCATTTTAAGCCATTTTAAGCCGTTTTTAGCCATTTTAAGCTGTTTTAAGCCGTTTTAAGCTGTTTTAAGCCTTTTTAAGCCATTTTAGGCCGTTTCAAGTTTTCATTTATTTTTGAATTTTCAAAATAAGGCCGTTTTAAGCCATTTTAAGCTATTTTAAGCCGCTTTTAGCCATTTTAAGGTGTTATAAACCGTTTTAAGCCATTTTAGCCATTTTAGCCGTGTTAAGCTGTTTTAAGCCTTTTTAAGCCGTTTTAAGCTTTTTTTAAGCTGTTTTAAGCCGTTTAAAGCCGTTCTAAGCTGTTTTAAGCCGTTTTAAGCTGCTCTAAGCATTTTTGAGCCTTTTTAAGCCGTTTCAAGTTATTTGAATATATTTGAATTTTTAAATTTAGGCCGTTTTAGCCATTTTAAGCCGTTTTTAGCCATTTTAAGCTGTTATTAACCACTTGTTTTTAATTATGAATCGTGGTTTACGGCCAACCAGCCGAGTGGAAGTTTAACCGTTGTTTAAAAGATGTTTAACGGTAGTTGTTATTAACCGTTTTAAGCCTTTTAAGCCGTTTTAAGCTGTTTTAAGCCTTTTTAAGCCGTTTTAAGCTTTTTTAAGCCGTTTTAAGCTGTTTTAAGCCGTTTTAAGCCGTTTTAAGCTGTTTTAAGCTTTTTTAAGCCATTTTTAGCCGTTCTAAGCTGTTTTAAGCCGTTTTAAGCTGCTTCAAGCCTTTTTAAGCCATTTTAAGCCGTTTCAAGTTTTCGATTTTTTTTTTTATTTTCAAATTTAGGCCGTTTTAGTCATTTTAAGCCATTTTAAGCCATTTCAAGCTGTTTTAAGCCGTTTTGACCAATTTTAAGTCGTTTGAAGCCATTTTAAGCCACTTTAAGCCGTTTTTAGCCATTTTAAGCTGTATAAGCCATTTTAAGCCGTTTTTAGCCATTTTAAGCTGTTATAAACCGTTTTAAGCCTTTTAAGCCGTTTTAAACTGTTTTAAGCCTTTTAAGCAGTTTTAAGCTTTTTAAGCTGTTTTAGCCATTTTAAGCCATTTTTAGCCATTTTAAGCTGTTTTAAGCCGTTTTAAGCCGTTTTAATCCGTTTTAAGCCATTTTAAGCCATTTTAAGCCATTTTAAGCTGTTTTAAGCCATTTTAAGCCGTTTCAAGTTTTCAATTTTTTTGAATTTTCAAATTTAGGCCGTTTTAGCCATTTTAAGCCGTTTTTAGCCATTTTAAGCTGTTATAAACCGTTTTGAGCCTTTTAAGCCGTTTTAAGCTGTTTTAAGCCGTTTTAAGCTTTTTTTAAGCCATTTTAAGCTGTTTTAAGCCGTATTTTGCCATTTTGAGCTGTTTTAAGCCCTTTCAAGTTTTCAATATATTTGAATTTTCAAATATAGGCCGTTTTAGCCATTTTAAGTCGTTTTTAGCCATTTTAAGCTGTTATAAACCGTTTTAAGCCTTTTAAGCCGTTTTAAGCTGTTTTTAGCCTTTTTTAGCCGTTCTAAGAATTTTCAAGATTAGGCCGTTTTAGCCATTTTAAGCCATTCAAGCCGTTTTAAGCCATTTCATGCCGTTTCAAGCTGTTTTAAGCCGTTTTAAGGCATTTTAAGCCGTTTTTAGACACTTTAAGCTGTTTCAAGCCGTTTTAAGGATTTTTAGGCCGTTTTATGCTTTCTAAACCTTTTTAAGCCATTTTAAGCCGTTTTTAGCCATGTTTAGCTGTTTTAAGCCGTTTTAAGCTGTTTTAAGTCTTTTTAAGCCATTTTAAGCCGTTTCAAGTTTTAATTTTGTTTTAATTTTCAAAATTAGGCCATTTCAGCTATTTTAAGCCGTTTTAAGCCGCTTTTAGCCATTTTAAGCTGTCATAAACCGTTTTAAGCCATTTAAAGCCTTTTTAAGCCGTTTTAAGCTTATTTTTAAGCCGTTTTAAGCTTTTTTAACCATTTTAGGCCGTTTTAAGCTGTTTTAAGCATTTTTTAGCCATTTTAGGCCATTCTAAGCTGTTTAAAGCCATTTTAAGCTGCTTCAAGCCTTTTTGAGCCTTTTTAAGCCGTTTCAAGTTTTTTGAATATTGTTCTGAATTTTCAAATTTAGGCCGTTTTAGTCATTTTAAGCCGTTTTTAGCCGTTTTAAGCTGTTTTAAGCAGTGGTGGAAAGAATCATGCCGTTTACGCAAAATGAACCAATATTAAGCAGGATCCACGCTCACACGCTCACGAACCAACAGCGACCGATTGGGTCACATATTCTTGCATCGGAGAACCAGAACAAAACAAATGTAAAAAGAGCGTGATTGCTGGATGAGCAGAGTCTGCTCACAGCCGTTCTTTTTTCCGTTCATAGCTATTTTTGTGAATAATTTGATGGATTATGATTATAATAGATAGATTACAAACTAATGTACGACAGTATTAAGAAAATTGACCGACATGTGGTGTTATTGTAGAAATATCACAGGGAATCGGAAGCGTGATTGCATGTCAAAATAAAATGATGCGATGCCCTTTACAGTATATGTGTTCGGGCGATCGTGAGCAAAGAAAGCAAGAACGCAATCGCACAAAATGGACCACCGATGCGATGGCATTTTTCTGGTGTGCATGAACAGATTCCGTTCACCGTTTTACAGCACTGGTTTTAAGCCGTATTTAGCCATTTTAAACTGTTATAAACCGTTTTAAGCCTTTTAAGCCGTTTTAAGCTGTTTTAAGCCGTTTTAAGCTGTTTTAAGCCGTTTTAGGTCTTTTTAAGCCATTTTAAGCCGTTCTAAGCTGTTTTAAGCCGTTTTAAGCTACTTCAAGCCTTTTTCAGCCTTTTAAAGCCGTTTTAAGTTTGTGGAATATATTTTGAATTTTCAAATTTAGGCCGTTTTAGTCATTTTAAGCCATTTTAAGCCGTTTTTAGCCATCTTTATCAGTTTTAAGCCGTTTTAAGCTGTTTTAAGCCGTTTTAAGCCATTTTAAGCCGTTTCAAGTTTTCATTTATTTTTGAGTTTTCAAAATAAGGCCGTTTTAGCCATTTTAAGCTATTTTAAGCTATTTTAAGCCGCTTCTAGCCATTTTAAGCTGTTATAAACCGTTTTAAGCCGTTTTAAGCTGTTTTAAGCCTTTTTAAGCCGTTTAAGCTTTTTTAAGCCGTTTTAAGCTGTTTTAAGCCGTTTTAAGCCGTTTAAGCTGTTTTAAGCCTTTTTAAGCCATTTTAGGCCATTTTAAGCTGTTTAAAGTCATTTTAAGCTGCTTCAAGCCTTTTTGAGCCTTTTTAAGCCGTTTCAAGTTTTTTGAATATTGTTTTGAATTTTCAAATTTAGGCCGTTTTAGTCATTTTAAGCCGTTTTTAGCCATTTTAAGCTGTTTTAAGCCGTTTTTAGCCATTTTAAACTGTTATAAACCGTTTTAAGCCTTTTAAGCCGTTTTAAGCTGTTTAAGCCTTTTTAAGCCGTTTTAAGCTGTTTTAAGCCGTTCTAAGCCGTTTTAAGCCTTTTTAAGCCATTTTAAGCCGTTCTCAGCTGTTTTAAGCCTTTTTGAGCCTTTTTAAGCCGTCTTAAGTTTTTTGAATATATTTTGAATTTTCAAATTTAGGCCGTTTTAGTCATTTTAAGCCATTTTAAACCGTTTTTAGCCATCTTTAGCTGTTTTAAGCCGTTTTAAGCTGTTTTAAGCCGTTTTAAGCCATTTTAGGCCGTTGCAAGTTTTCAATTTTTTTGAATTTTCAAAATTAGGCCGTTTTAGCCATTTTAAGCCGCTTTTAGCCATTTTAAGCTGTTATAAACCAAGTTTCATGTTTCAAGCTGTTTTAAGCTTTTTAAGCCGTTTTAAGCTTTTTTAAGCCGTTTTAAGCCGTTTTAAGCTGTTTTAAACCTTTTAAGACCATTTTAAGCCGTTCTAAACTGTTTTAAGCCGTTTTAAGCTACTTCAAGCCTTTTTCAGCATTTTGAAGCCGTTTTATGTTTTTTGAATATATTTTAAATTTTCAAATTTAGGCCGTTTTAGTCATTTTAAGCCATTTTAAACCGTTTTTAGCCATCTTTAGCTGTTTTAAGCCGTTTTAAGCTGTTTTAAGCCGTTTTAAGCCATTTTAAGCCGTTTCAAGTTTTCAATTTTTTTGAATTTTCAAAATTAGGCCGTTTTAGCCATTTTAAGCCATTTTAAGCTATTTTAAGCCGCTTTTAGCCATTTTAAGCTGTTATAAACCAAGTTTCAAGTTTCAAGCTGTTTTAAGCCTTTTTAAGCCGTTTTAAGCTTTTTTAAGCCGTTTTAAGCTTTTTTAAGCCGTTTTAAGCTGTTTTAAACGTTTTAAGACCATTTTAAGCCGTTCTAAACTGTTTTAAGCCGTTTTAAGCTACTTCAAGCCTTCTTCAGCCTTTTGAAGCCGTTTTATGTTTTTTGAATATATTTTGAATTTTCAAATTTAGGCCGTTTTAGTCATTTTAAGCCATTTTAAGCCATTTTAAGCTGTTTTAAGCCGTTTCAAGTTTTCATTTTTTTTTTGAATGTTCAAAATTAGGCCGTTTTAGCCATTTTAAGCCGTTTTTAGCCATTTTAAGCTTTCTTAAGCCATTTTAAGCCTTTTTAAGCCATTTTAAGCCGTTTCAAGTTTTCAATTTTTTTGAATTTTCAAAATAAGGCCGTTTTAAGCCATTTTAAGCCGCTTTTAGCCGATTTAAGCTGTTATAAACCGTTTTAAGCCTTTTAAGCCGTTTTAAGCCAATCAAAACCAATCAAAGAGGCCAACTATTGCTGGAATCCCTTGCCGCTTTAAATGTAGAGCTGGCAAATGTGGGTACAGTGAGTACCTTCCGCAGAAATGGTGCAGAATCGATTATCGACGTGACGTTTTGTAGTCCTAACCTTTTAGGTACCATGAACTGGCGCGTTAATGACGGTTATACTCATAGCGATCATCAATCGATTCGCTATAGTATAATACCAGGCGGGCGGAAGGCAGCGCGATGTAACTCGACCCAAACCCGAGGATGGAAAACAGCGCGCTTCGACGGCGAAGTATTCACTGAAGCCCTGAGGCGCGAACGAAACACTCTGGACCTAAACGGTGAAGAGCTAGTTGCTGTGATATCACGAGCGTGTGATGCTTCCATGCCGAGAAAAGCCCCTCCTAGAGAGAACAGGCCGCCGGTGTATTGGTGGTGCGAATCAATTGCAAATCTTCGAGCAATCTGCCTTCGGGCTAGACGAAGAATGCAACGCGCACGCACAGAAGCACAAAGAGAGGAACGCGGTGCAGCATTCAGAGAGGCAAAGTTGGCTCTCAAAAAGGAAATCAAGAGTCGAAAACGGGCATGCTTTGAAAGCCTATGCGAGAGTGCCAATTCTAGTCCATGGGGTGACGCCTACAGAGTGGTAATGGCTAAGACCAAAGGAGCCATAGCGCCCCAAGAGAAATCGCCCGAGTTGCTGCGATCGATAATCGATGTACTCTTCCCGCACCATCCCATAAGCCCATGGCCCCCAGCGCCGTAAGCGGCAGATGAAGAAGAAGAAGTGGCGAGAGTGACGAACGAAGAGCTGGCAGAAGTCGTGAAATCATTCGCGTCAAACAAGGCACCGGGACCCGATGGTATCCCGAATGTTGCCTTAAAAGCGGCAGTGAACACGGATCCGGACATGTTCAGAACCACGATGCAACGCTGCATTGATCAAGGAATCTTCCCGGATGTATGGAAGCGACAGAAATTGGTGCTACTACCAAAGGCGGGGAAACCACCAGGTGACCCGTCGGCGTATAGACCTATCTGTCTACTAGATACGACGGGCAAGTTATTGGAGAGGTTGATTCTCAACAGACTAGTACCGTATACGGAGAGTGCGGACGGCCTGTCCAACAACCAGTTTGGATTCAGAAAAGGTAAATCTACTCTGGACGCCATCCAGTCGGTCGTTCAGACAGCTGAGGTGGCAATCGAGCATAAAAGGAGCGGCATCCGTTACTGCGCGGTTGTCACTCTGGATGTGAAGAATGCGTTCAACAGCGCAAGCTGGGAAGCAATAGCACACGCACTTCACCGCCTCAAGGTACCGGTGCAGTTGTGTAAGCTTCTAGAAAGCTATTTTGATGGTAGGATTCTACTGTATGACACAGAGAAGGGGCAGAAAAGGGTTCGAATTACCGCGGGAGTACCTCAAGGTTCAATCTTGGGCCCGCTGTTATGGAATGCGATGTACGATGACGTACTGAGGCTGCCCCTCCCGACGGGTGTTAAGATTGTTGGCTTCGCCGACGATATCACCCTAGTGGTCTATGGTGAATCGATGGAGGAAGTAGAGTTGACAGCAGCGCACTCTATTTCCCTGGTTGAGGAATGGATGAAGTCTAGGAAACTAGGACTGGCCCGTCACAAGACTGAGGTGGTGGTGGTCAACAACCGCAAGTCCGAGCAACGGGCGCTTATCTCGGTAGGTGATTGCACCATAGAGTCCAAACGATCCCTTAGGCATCTTGGGGTAATGATCGATGACAAGCTAAGCTTCGCTAGCCACGTTGAATATGCCTGTAAAAGGGCATCTACGGCTATAGCGGCGCTTTCGAGGATGATGTCTAACAGCTCTGCTGTTATTGCCAGCAAACGCAAGCTGCTGGCAAGCGTGGCGCTATCCATACTAAGGTATGGAGGACCAATCTGGTCAAAAGCGCTTAGAACGAGAAGAAACCTAAAGCGGTTGGAAAGCACGTACAGGATAATGTGCTTAAGAGTAGCAAGTGCATACCGGACGGTATCTAAAGAGGCCGTGTGCATCATAGCCGGGATGACGCCCATCGGGCTCATCATCAAGGAAGATGTTCAATGCTTCAACCAAAGGGGTACCAGAGGAGTCCGCGACACGTGTAAAGAGGAAACGCTCAGAAGCTGGCAGCAGGAATGGGATAACTCCACTAAGGGTAGATGGACCCATCGGCTAATACCAAATGTGTCAGATTGGTATGGTAGAAGCCATGGGGAAGTGAACTTCCACCTGACGCAGTTTCTGTCAGGACATGGTAGCTATAGACAGTACCTGCATAGGTTCGGGCACTCAGAATCTCCTGCGTGCCCCAATTGTGCTGGTGTAGAGGAAACAGCGGAGCATGTCGTGTTCGATTGCCCCCGTTTCATTGTTGTGAGAGGTCGCATGCTCACTACATGCGGAGGGGACACGTCCCCCGACAATATTATAGAGAGAATGTGTGCGGATGCCGAGTGCTGGAATGCAGTAACTACGGCTGTCACTCACATTATGTTAGAATTGCAGCGTCTATGGCGCGCCGACCAAGAGTTGGCTGCAGAGGATTAGCCCTGCCGAGGCTGGTCCCTTGTAACATTGTTTAAGTCGGCTAGGAGAAGCAGTTTGCCTAGGCTACTTCTGCTACACGTGTTGTGCTATATGCACTGGTCCCTTCCCGAAGAAATACCGTAAGGTGGTTCCGGGGAGATGAGGGTCTGAGTCCAAGGGTCATGTCGATGCACTGTTCACCACTTGAGCAATTCTAAATGAATTGCTCAAGCACAGTGCATAGGCTGGTTTTAGCGGGTCGTCGTTGGTGCGTCATCCCCGCATTCCCTGAGTTATCTTCTCAGGGGATCTGTTTGCAGATTTCCCCCTTGTAAAAAACAAAAAAAAAAAAAAAAAAAAGCCGTTTTAAGCCGGTTTAAGCTTTTTTTAAGCCGTTTTAAGCTGTTTTAAGCCGTTTTAAGCCGTTTTAAGCTGTTTTAAGCCATTTTAAGCCATTTTAAGCTGTTATAAATCGTTTTAAGCCTTTTAAGCCGTTTTAAGCTGCTTCACGCATTTTTGAGCCTTTTTAAGCCGTTTCAATTTTTTGTAAATATTTTTTTGAATTTTCAAATTTAGGCCGTTTTAGTCATTTTGAACCATTTTAAGCTATTTTAAGCCACTTTTAGCCATTTTAGCTGTTTTCAACCGTTTTAAGCCTTTTAAGCCGTTTTAAGCTGTTTTATGCCTTTTTAAGCCGTTTAAAGCTTCTTTTAAGCCGTTTTAAGCTGTTTTGAGCCGTTTTAAGCCGTTTTTAGCTGTTTTAAGCCGTTTTAAGCTGTTTTAAGCAGTATTAAGATTTTTTTTTGAATTGTTTTAAGCCGCTTTTAGCCATTTTAAGCTGTTTTAAGCCTTTTTAAGCTGTTTTAAGCCGTTTTAAGCCGTTTTAAGCTGTTTTAAGCCTTTTTAAGCCATTTTAAGCCGTTCTAAGCTGTTTTAAGCCGTTTTAAGCTACTTCAAGCATTTTTGAGACTTTTGAAGCCGTTTTAAGTTTTTTGAATATATTTTGAATATTCAAATTTAGGCCGTTTTAGTCATTTTGAGCCGTTTTAAGCCGTTTTAAGCTGTTTTAAGCCTTTTTAAGCCGTTTTAAGCTTTTTTTAAGCCGTTTCAAGCTGTTTTAAGCCATTTTAAGACGTTTTAAGCTCTTTATTTTGAATTTTCAAATGTAGGCCGTTTTAGTCATTTTAAGCCATTTTAAGCCGTTTTTAACCATTTTAAGCCGTTTTAAGCTGTTTTAAGCCGTTTCAAGCCATTCTAAGTCGTTTTAAGCCATTTTAAGCCACTTTAAGCCATTTTAAGCTGTTTTAAGCCGTTTTAAGAAATGTTTATGTCGTTTTAAGCTGATATATGCCTTTTTAGGCCGTTTTAAGCAGTTTTTAGCCGTTTTAAGTCATTTAAGCTGTTATAAACCGTTTCAAGCCTTTTAAGCCGTTTTAAACTGTTTTAAGCCTATTTAAGCCATTTTAAGCCATTTTCAGCAATTTTAAGCTGTTTTAAGCCGTTTTAAGCCGTTTTAATCCGTTTTAAGCCATTTTAAGCTGTTCTAAGCCGTTTAAAAAAATTTTAAGTCGTTTTAAGCTAAGTCGATTTATGCCTTTTTAGGCCGCTTTAAGCTGTTTCAAGTTGTTTTAAGTTGTTACAGCCATTTTACGCCATTTTACGCCATTTTAAGCCGTTTTTAGCCATTTTAAGCTGTTTTAAGCCTTTTTAAGCCCTCTAAAGCCGTTTCAAGTTTTCTTTTTTTCGAATTTTCAAATTTAAGCCGTTTTATTCATTTTTAGCCATTTTAAGCCGTTTTTAGCCATTTTAAGCTGTTTTAAGCCGTATTTAGCCATTTTAAGCTGTTATAAACCGTTTTAAGCCATTTTAAGCTGTTTTAAGCCTTTTTAAGCCGTTTTAAGCTTTTTTTAAGCCGTTTTTAGCTGTTTTAAGCCGTTTTAAGCTATTTTTAGCCTTTTTAAGCCGTTTTAAGCCGTTCTAAGCTGTTTTAAGCCGTTTCAAGCTACTTCAAGCCTTTTTGAAGCCGTTTTAAGTTTTTTGAATATATTTTGAATTTTCAAATTTAGGCCGTTTTAGTCATTTTAAGCCGTTTTAAGCCATTTTAAGCTGTTTTAAGCCGTTATTAGCTTTTTAAGCCGCTTTAAGCTGTTTTAAGCCATTTTAAGCCATTTTAAGCCGTTTTAGCCATTTTAAGCCATTTTAAGCCGTCTTCAGCCATTTTAAGCCGTTTTGAGCCATTTTAAGCTGTTTTAAGCCTTTTCAAGCCTTTTTAAGCCTTTTTAAGCCGTTTTAAGACATTTTAAGTCGTTTTAAGCTGTTCTAAGCCCTTTTAGGAAATTTTTAGTCGTTTCAAGCCATGTTAAGCCGTTCTAAGCTGTTTTAAGCTGCTTCAAGCCATTTTGAGCCTTTTTAAGCCGTTTAAGTTTTTTGAATATATTTTGAATTTTCGAATTTTGGCCGTTTTAGTCATTTTAAGCCATTTTGAGCCGTTTTTAAGCCATTTTAAGCTGGTTCAAGCCATTATGCCGCTTTTAGCCATTTTAAGCTGTTATGAACCGTTCTAAGCCGTTTTAAGCTGCTTTAAGCTGCTTTAAGCCTTTTTCAGCTTTTTTAAGCCGTTTTAAGCTGTTTCAAGCCGTTTTAAGCCGTTTTAAGCCGTTTTAAGCTGTTTTAAGCCTTTTTAAGCCATTTTTAGCCGTTCTAAGCTGTTTTAAGCCGTTTTAAGCTGCTTCAAGCATTTTTGAGCCTTTTTAAGCCGTTTCAAGTTTTTTGAATTTTATTTTGAATTTTCAAATTTAGGCCGTTTTAGTCATTTTAAGCCATTTTAAGCTGTTTTAAGCCGTTTTAAGCTGTTTTAAGCCTTTTTAAGCCATTTTAAGCCGTTTCAAGTTTTCATTTTTTTTTTGAATTTTCAAAATAAGGCCGTTTTAAGCCATTTTAGCCATTTTAGCCGTTTTAAGCTGTTTTAAGCCTATTTAAGCCGTTTTAAGCTTTTTTTAAGCTGTTTTAAGCCGTTTAAAGCCGTTCTTAGCTGTTTTAAGCCGTTTTAAGCTGCTCTAAGCATTTTTGAGCCTTTTTAAGCCGTTTCAAGTTTTTTGAATATATTTGAATTTTAAAATTTGGGCCGTTTTAGCCATTTTAAGCCGTTTTTAGCCATTTTAAGCTGTTATTAACCACTTGTTTTTAATTATGAATCGTGGTTTACGGTCAACCAGCCGAGTGGAAGTTTAACCGTTGTTTAAAAGTTGTTTAACGGTAGTTGTTATTAACCGTTTTAAGCCTTTTAAGCCGTATTAAGCTGTTTTAAGCCTTTTTAAGTCGTTTTAAGCTTTTTTAAAACCGTTTTAAGCTGTTTTAAGCCGTTTTAAGCCGTTTTAAGCTGTTTTAAGCTTTTTTAAGCCATTTTAAGCCGTTCTAAGCTGTTTTAAGCCGTTTTAAGCTGCTTCAAGCCTTTTTAAGCCATTTTAAGCCGTTTCAAGTTTTCGATTTTTTTTAATTTTCAAATTTAGGCCGTTTTAGTCATTTTAAGCCATTTTAAGCTGTTTTAAGCCGTTTTAACCAATTTTAAGTCGTTTTAAGCCATTTTAAGCCACTTTAAGCCGTTTTTAGCCATTTTAAGCTGTATAAGCCATTTTAAGCCGTTTTTAGCCATTTTAAGCCATTTTAAGCTGTTATGAACCGTTTTAAGCATTTTAAGCCGTTTTAAACTGTTTTAAGCCTTTTAAGCAGTTTTAAGCTTTTTTAAGCTGTTTTAAGCCATTTTAAGCCATTTTAAGCCATTTTTAGCCATTTTAAGCTGTTTTAAGCCGTTTTAAGCCGTTTTAATCCGTTTTAAGCCATTTTAAGCCATTTTAAGCTGTTTTAAGCCATTTTAAGCCGTTTCAAGTTTTCAATCTTTTTAAATTTTCAAATTTAGGCCGTTTTAGACATTTTAAGCCAATTTAAGCCGTTATTAGCCATTTTAAGCTATGTTTAGCCATTATATACTGTTTTAAGCCGTTTTTTAAACATTTTAAGTCGTTTTGAGCTGATGTTTAGCCATTATATACTGTTTTAAGCCGTTTTTAAACATTTTAAGTCGTTTTGAGCTGTTTTAAGCCGTTTTGAGAAATTTTAAGTCGTTTTAAGCTGATTCATGCCTTTTTAGGCCGTTTTAAGCTGTTTTAAGTTTTTACAGCCATTTTACGCCATTTTAAGCCTGTTTTAGCCATTTTAAGCTGTTTTAAGCCGTATTAAGCCATTTTAAGCCTTTTCAAGCAGTTTCAAGTTTTCAATATTTTTGAATTTTCAAGTTTTGGCCGTTTTAGCCATTTTAAGCCGTTTTTAGCCATTTTAAGCTGTTATAAACCGGTTTAAGTTTTTTATGCCATATTAAGCTGTTTTAAGCCGTTTAAAGCTGCTTCACGCCTTTTTAAGCCATTTTAAGCCGTTTCAAGTTTTCGATTTCTTATTTTGAATATCCAAATTCAGGCCGATTTAGTCATTTTAAGCCATTTTAAGCCGTTTTCAGCCATTTTAAGCCGTTTTAAGCTGTTTTAAGCCGTTTTAAGCCATTTTAAGTCGTGTCTAGCCATTATAAGCCACTTTAAGCCGTTTTTAGCCATTTCAAGCTGTTTTGTAAAAGACAATTTACACCGTCTTCAGCCATAGGCTGCACAGACTGAACATGACTAACATTAGACAACGGACACACGGAACGACCAGTGGACCAGTGAAGAATTTTTCGTTTGACGAAAAGTTTTCTCCGACTGGGGCGGGAATCGAACCCACACTCCGTAGCACACTACGCCTAAACGACTGACGCCGCTAACCGCACGGCTACGAAGCAGTTTTAAGCCGTTATAATCTGTTTTAAGCCATTTTGTGCCGTTTCAAGTTATTTTAATCCGTTTTAAGCCGTTTTAAGCCGTTTTTAGACATTTTAAGCTGTTTCAAGCCGTTTTGCGTAATTTTAAGTCGTTTTAAGCTTATCTATGCCTTTTTAGGCCGTTTTAAGCTGTTTTAAGCCGTTTTAGCCCTTTTAAGCAATTTTAAGCCGTTTTTAGCCATTTTAAGCTGTTGTTAGCAGTTTCAAGTCGTTTATAGCCTTTTAAGCTGTTTTAAGCCATTTTAAGCCGTTTTTAGCCATATTAAGACATTTTAAGCTGTTTTAAGCCGTTTTAAGCCGTTTTAATCCGTTTTAAGCTATTTTAAGCCGTTTTAAGCTGTTTTAAGCCGTTTTAAGCCATTTTAAGCCATTTTAAGCTGTTTTAAGCCATTTTAAGCCGTATCAAGTTTTCAATTTTTTTGAATTTTCAAATTTAGGCCGTTTTAGCCATTTTAAGCCAATTTAAGCCGTTATAAGCCATTTTAAGCTATTTTTAGCCATTTTATGCTGTTTTAAGCCGTTTTTAGCCGATATATGCCTTTTTAGGCCGTTTTAAGCTGTTTGAAGTTGTTTTAAGTTGTTTTAAGTTGTAACAGCCATTTCACGCCATTTTAAGCCGTTTTTAGCCATTTTAAGCTGTTTTAAGCCTTTTTAAGCCCCTTTACGCCGTTTCAAGTTTTCTTTTTTTTTTTAAATTTTCAAATCTAGGCCGTTTTAGTCATTTAAGCCATTTTAAGCCATTTTAATCTGTTTTTAGTCGTTGTAAGCTTTTAAGCCGTTTTAAAATTAAAGCCATTTTAAGCCATTTTAAGCCGTTTTTAGCCATTTTTAACCGTTTTAGCCATTTTAAGCCGTTTTAGCCATTTGAAACCATTTTAAGCCGTTTTAAGCCATTTAAGCTGTTTTAAGACTTTTTAAGCCATTTTAGGCCGTTTTAAGCTGTTTTAAGCCGTTTTAAGCTGATTTAAGCCTTATTGTGCCTCTTTCAGCCGTTCCAAGTTTTTGATTATTTATTTTTTAATTTTCAGATTTAGGCCGTTTTAGCCATTTTAAGTCATTTTAAGCCGTTTTAAGCCATTTTAAGCTGTTTTTAGCCGTTTTAGCCATTTTCAGCCGTTTTAGCCATTTTAAGCCGTTTTAAGCCGTTTTAAGCCGTTTCAAGCCCTTTTAAGCCATTTGAAGCCGTTTTTAGCCATTTCAAGCTGTTGTTAGCAGTTTCAAGTCGTTTAAAGCCTTTTAAGCTGTTTTAAGCCTTTTAAGCCCTTTTAAGCCGTTTCATGTTTTCTTTTTTTTTTTTTGAATTTTCAAATTTAAGCCGTTTTAGCCATTTTAAGCCATTTTAAGCCGTTTTTAGCCATATTTAGACGTTTTAAGCTGTTTTAAGCCATTTTAAGCCATTTTAAGCCATTTTAAGCCGTTTTAGCCATTTTAAGCCGTTTTTAGCCATATTTAGGCGTTTTAAGCTGTTTTAAGCCGTTTTAAGCCTTTTTAAGCCATTTTGAGCCGTTCTAAGCTGTTTTAAGCCGTTTTAAGCTACTTCAAGCCTTTTTGAGCCTTTTAAAGCCGTTTTAAGTTTTTGGAATATATTTTGAATTTTCAAACTTAGGCCGTTTTAGTCATTTTAAGCCATTTTAAGCCGTTTTTAGCCATCTTTAGCAGTTTTAAGCCGTTTTAAGCTGTTTTAAGCCTTTTTAAGCCATTTTAGGCCATTTTAAGCTGTTTAAAGCCGTTTTAAGCTGCTTCAAGCCTTTTTGAGCCTTTTTAAGCCGTTTCAAGTTTTTTGAATATTGTTTTGAATTTTCAAATATAGGCCGTTTTAGTCATTTTAAGCCGTTTTTAGCCATTTTAAGCTATTTTAAGCCGCTTTTAGCCATTTTAAGCTGTTATAAACCAAGTTTCATGTTTTAAGCTGTTTTAAGCCTTTTTAAGCCGTTTTAAGTTTTTTTTAAGCCGTTTTAAGCTTTTTTAAGCCGTTTTAAGCCGTTTTAAGCTGTTTTAAGCCTTTTAAGCCATTTTAAGTCGTGTCTAGCCATTTTAAGCCGTTTTTAGCCATTTCAAGCTGTTTTGTAAAAGACAATTTACACCGTCTTCAGCCATAGGCTGCACAGACTGAACATGACTAACATTAGACAACGGACACACGGAACGACCAGTGGACCAGTGAAGAATTTTTCGTTTGACGAAAAGTTTTCTCCGACTGGGGCGGGAATCGAACCCACACTCCGTAGCACACTACGCCTAAACGACTGACGCCGCTAACCGCACGGCTACGAAGCAGTTTTAAGCCGTTATAATCCGTTTTAAGCCATTTTGTGCCGTTTCAAGTTATTTTAATCCGTTTTAAGCCGTTTTTAGACATTTTAAGCTGTTTCAAGCCGTTTTGCGTAATTTTAAGTCGTTTTAAGCTTATCTATGCCTTTTTAGGCCGTTTTAAGCTGTTTTAAGCCGTTTTAGCCCTTTTAAGCAATTTTAAGCCGTTTTTAGCCATTTTAAGCTGTTGTTAGCAGTTTCAAGTCGTTTATAGCCTTTTAAGCTGTTTTAAGCCATTTTAAGCCGTTTTTAGCCATATTAAGACATTTTAAGCTGTTTTAAGCCGTTTTAAGCCGTTTTAATCCGTTTTAAGCTATTTTAAGCCGTTTTAAGCTGTTTTAAGCCGTTTTAAGCCATTTTAAGCCATTTTAAGCTGTTTTAAGCCATTTTAAGCCGTTTCAAGTTTTCAATTTTTTTGAATTTTCAAATTTAGGCCGTTTTAGCCATTTTAAGCCAATTTAAGCCGTTATAAGCCATTGTAAGCTATTTTTAGCCAATTTATGCTGTTTTAAGCCGTTTTTAGCCGATATATGCCTTTTTAGGCCGTTTTAAGCTGTTTGAAGTTGTTTTAAGTTGTTTTAAGTTGTAACAGCCATTTCAAGCCATTTTAAGCCGTTTTTAGCCATTTTAAGCTGTTTTAAGCCTTTTTAAGCCCCTTTACGCCGTTTCAAGTTTTCTTTTTTTTTTTTTTTTAATTTTCAAATCTAGGCCGTTTTAGTCATTTAAGCCATTTTAAGCCATTTTAATCTGTTTTTAGCCGTTATAAGCTTTTAAGCCGTTTTAAAATTAAAGCCATTTTAAGCCATTTTAAGCCGTTTTTAGCCATTTTTAACCGTTTTAGCCATTTTAAGCCGTTTTAGCCATTTGAAACCATTTTAAGCCGTTTTAAGCCATTTAAGCTGTTTTAAGACTTTTTAAGCCATTTTAGGCCGTTTTAAGCTGTTTTAAGCCGTTTTAAGCTGATTTAAGCCTTATTGTGCCTCTTTCAGCCGTTCCAAGTTTTTGATTATTTATTTTTTAATTTTCAGATTTAGGCCGTTTTAGCCATTTTAAGTCATTTTAAGCCGTTTTTAGCCATATTTAGACGTTTTAAGCTGTTTTAAGCCATTTTAAGCCATTTTAAGCCATTTTAAGCCGTTTTAGCCATTTTAAGCCGTTTTAAGCCGTTTTTAGCCGTTTTAGCCATTTTCAGCCGTTTTAGCCATTTTAAGCCGTTTTAAGCCGTTTTAAGCCGTTTCAAGCCCTTTTAAGCCATTTGAAGCCGTTTTTAGCCATTTCAAGCTGTTGTTAGCAGTTTCAAGTCGTTTAAAGCCTTTTAAGCTGTTTTAAGCCTTTTAAGCCCTTTTAAGCCGTTTCATGTTTTCTTTTTTTTTTTTTTTGAATTTTCAAATTTAAGCCGTTTTAGCCATTTTAAGCCATTTTAAGCCGTTTTTAGCCATATTTAGACGTTTTAAGCTGTTTTAAGCCATTTTAAGCCATTTTAAGCCATTTTAAGCCGTTTTAGCCATTTTAAGCCGTTTTAAGCCGTTTTTAGCCATATTTAGGCGTTTTAAGCTGTTTTAAGCCGTTTTAAGCCTTTTTAAGCCATTTTGAGCCGTTCTAAGCTGTTTTAAGCCGTTTTAAGCTACTTCAAGCCTTTTTGAGCCTTTTAAAGCCGTTTTAAGTTTTTGGAATATATTTTGAATTTTCAAATTTAGGCCGTTTTAGTCATTTTAAGCCATTTTAAGCCGTTTTAAGCTGTTTTAAGCCTTTTTAAGCCATTTTAGGCCATTTTTAAGCTGTTTAAAGCCGTTTTAAGCTGCTTCAAGCCTTTTTGAGCCTTTTTAAGCCGTTTCAAGTTTTTTGAATATTGTTTTGAATTTTCAAATTTAGGCCGTTTTAGTCATTTTAAGCCATTTTAAGCCATTTTAAGCTGTTTTAAGCCGTTTTAACCAATTTTAAGTCGTTTTAAGCCATTTTAAGCCACTTTAAGCCGTTTTTAGCCATTTTAAGCTGTATAAGCCATTTTAAGCCGTTTTTAGCCATTTTAAGCTGTTATAAACCGTTTTAAGCCTTTTAAGCCGTTTTAAACTGTTTTAAGCCTTTTAAGCAGTTTTAAGCTTTTTTAAGCTGTTTTAAGCCATTTTAAGCCATTTTAAGCCGTTTTTAGCCATCTTTAGCAGTTTTAAGCCGTTTTAAGCTGTTTTAAGCCTTTTTAAGCCATTTTAGGCCATTTTAAGCTGTTTAAAGCCGTTTTAAGCTGCTTCAAGCCTTTTTGAGCCTTTTTAAGCCGTTTCAAGTTTTTTGAATATTGTTTTGAATTTTCAAATATAGGCCGTTTTAGTCATTTTAAGCCGTTTTTAGCCATTTTAAGCTATTTTAAGCCGCTTTTAGCCATTTTAAGCTGTTATAAACCAAGTTTCATGTTTTAAGCCATTTTAAGCCACTTTAAGCCGTTTTTAGCCATTTTAAGCTGTATAAGCCATTTTAAGCCGTTTTTAGCCATTTTAAGCTGTTATAAACCGTTTTAAGCCTTTTAAGCCGTTTTAAACTGTTTTAAGCCTTTTAAGCAGTTTTAAGCTTTTTTAAGCTGTTTTAAGCCATTTTAAGCCATTTTAAGCCATTTTTAGCCATTTTAAGCTGTTTTAAGCCGTTTTAAGCCGTTTTAATCCGTTTTAAGCCATTTTAAGCCATTTTAAGCTGTTTTAAGCCATTTTAAGCCGTTTCAAGTTTTCAATTTTTTTGAATTTTCAAATTTAGACCGTTTTAGCCATTTTGAGCCAATTTAAGCCGTTATTAGCCATTTTAAGCTATTTTTAGCCATTATATACTGTTTTAAGCCGTTTTAAGACATTTTAAGTCGTTTTGAGCTGTTCAAGCCGTTTTGCGAAATTTTAAGTCGTTTTAAGCTGATTCATGCCTTTTTAGGCCGTTTTAAGCTGTTTTAAGTTTTTACAGCCATTTTACGCCATTTTAAGCCTGTTTTAGCCATTTTAAGCTGTTTTAAGCCGTATTAAGCCAGTTTAAGCCTTTTCAAGCAGTTTCAAGTTTTCAATATTTTTGAATTTTCAAGTTTTGGCCGTTTTAGCCATTTTAAGCCGTTTTTAGCCATTTTAAGCTGTTATAAACCGGTTTAAGTTTTTTATGCCATATTAAGCTGTTTTAAGCCGTTTAAAACTGCTTCACGCCTTTTTAAGCCATTTTAAGCCGTTTCAAGTTTTCGATTTTTTTTTTTTTGATATCCAAATTCAGGCCGATTTAGTCATTTTAAGCCATTTTAAGCCGTTTTCAGCCATTTTAAGCCGTTTTAAGCTGTTTTAAGCCGTTTTAAGCCATTTTAAGTCGTGTCTAGCCATTTTAAGCCACTTTAAGCTGTTTTTAGCCATTTCAAGCTGTTTTAAGCCGTTATAATCCGTTTTAAGCCATTTTGTGCCGTTTCAAGTTGTTTTAATCCGTTTTAAGCCGTTTTAAGCCGTTTTTAGCCATTTTAAGCTGTTGTTAGCAGTTTCAAGTCGTTTAAAGCCTTTTAAGCTGTTTTAAGCCATTTTAAGCCGTTTTAGCCATATTAAGACATTTTAAGCTGTTTTAAGCCGTTTTAATCCGTTTTAAGCTATTTTAAGCCATTTTAAGCTGTTTTAAGCCATTTTATGCCGTTTCAAGTTTTCAATTTTTTGAATTTTCAAATTTAGGCCGTTTGAGCCATTTTAAGCCAATTTAAGCCGTTATTAGCCATTTTAAGCTATTTTTAGCCATTTTATGCTGTTTTAAGCCGTTTTCAGCCGATATATGCCTTTTTAGGCCGTTTTAAGCTGTTTGAAGTTGTTTTAAGTTGTTTTAAGTTGTAACAGCCATTTCACGCCATTTTAAGCCGTTTTTAGCCATTTTAAGCTGTTTTAAGCCTTTTTAAGCCCCTTTACGCCGTTTCAAGTTATCTTTCTTTTATTTTTAAATTTCAAATCTAGGCCGTTTTAGTCTTTTAAGCCATTTTAAGCCATTTTAATCTGTTTTGAGCCGTTATAAGCTTTTTAAGCCGTTTTAAAATTAAAGCCATTTTAAGCCATTTTAAGCCGTTTTTAGCCATTTTTAACCGTTTTAGCCATTTTAAGCCGTTTTAGCCATTTGAAGCCATTTTAAGCCGTTTTAAGCCATTTAAGCTGTTTTAAGACTTTTTAAGCCATTTTAGGCCGTTTTAAGCTCTTTTAAGCCGTTTTAAGCTGATTTAAGCCTTATTGTGCCTTTTTCAGCCGTTCCAAGTTTTTGATTATTTTTTTTTTTTTAATTTTCAGATTTAGGCCGTTTTAGCCATTTTAAGTCATTTTAAGCCGTTTTAAGCCATTTTAAGCTGTTTTTAGCCGTTTTAGCCATTTTCAGCCGTTTTAGCCATTTTAAGCCGTTTTAAGCCGTTTTAAGCCGTTTCAGGCCCTTTTAAGCCATTTTAAGCCGTTTTTAGCCATTTCAAGCTGTTGTTAGCAGTTTCAAGTCGTTTAAAGCCTTTTAAGCTGTTTTAAGCCTTTTAAGCCCTTTTAAGCCGTTTCATGTTTTCTTTTTTTTTTTTTGAATTTTCAAATTTAAGCCGTTTTAGCCATTTTAAGCCATTTTAAGCCGTTTTTAGCCATATTTAGACATTTTAAGCTGTTTTAAGCCATTTTAAGCCATTTTAAGCCGTTTTAGCCATTTTAAGCCGTTTGAAGCCATTTTAAGCCGTTTTAAGCCATTTAAGCCATTTTAAGCTGTTTTAAGACTTTTTAAGCCATTTTAGGCCGTTTTAAGCTGTTTTAAGCCGTTTCAAGCTGTTTTAAGCCTTATTGTGCCTTTTTCAGCCGTTTCAAGTTTTTGATTATTTTTTTTTTAATTTTCAGATTTAGGCCGTTTTAGCCATTTTAAGCCGTTTTTTGCCATTTTAACCCCTCTCGGGACGGACCATATTTTAGTGATTATTTCAAAATTTACCTTATAAACTTATCAACTCGTAGAACAAAACTTCCTTTATTTTGGCTAATCTATCAATCCATGAACTTTTCAGGGTCAAATTCAGACCAGCACAATTGTGCTGGTCCGTCCCCAAGGCGGTCGACGTTCGAAAAAAAAAAAAAATTTTTTTATTTTTTTTTTTTAATTGTTCCGGACATGCCTTTTCAAAAAATTTTCGACCCGTATTTTTTTATTTCGTCATTAGGGTGCTCTTTCACTGAATAGGGTGACCTAAAAATTCAGAAATATGTTTTAATGTACATTAAAGTTAAAAAATATAAAATACTTTTTTATATATGATTTTTTTACAAATGGATCGAAAACAATGTACAAGAGATGAAAATACTTACTATTCTCTCTAAGATGCAAAGCATAAGGTGACGATGACGTTTATCGCTATAATTCAAGAACTAGTCTACGTCATAGAAAAATTGGTAAATAACATGTGTGAATAACTTAAAAACTAATTGTCTCAACCAAACCATCTTGGTTTTGCTACGTTTGTTTATATCCTCAAAAATTATATAAGATATTTTTTTCTCAAAAATAATTTATGTAATAAAAAGCAAAATTAAAAATAATAATAAACTTTCGAATTGTTTAGTGGAATACTTATAAATAAATGAAAACCGAATTTAGTACTGTACCATTTAATTGCACTAGAGTTTGTATCCTTTGACAGATACGCGTAATTCGACCTCCACTATAAGGCCGTTATCGGAGTCATATACTAGACTCGAACATTAAGTTAATTTTTTAGGGACTCCTCCAACCTCTTTCACTCACTCTACCTAACATATTCATTATCACTTTTGAAATGACACTTAAACGATGTTTTTGTAAAGGTTGCTAACATGCAACTGATTAATTTTCAATAACTGGAATCATTCATTTTATTGCTAGAATTTAAATGGAAATGCCAAAACATTCAGTCTGCGTAAGCAGCTTCCCTAAAAAATCATGGAAAATTACGTAATATGTGCCCGACAGCTTGGACGTTAATTAACAAGAATGACGCATTTTCAAGTGCAAATAATTACCATCAAATTTCATCTTCTTCTTTCTGACGCTAAAGAAGCCTGCTTCTCAACTTCTCATGAGCACTTCCATAGTTATTAACTGACAGCTCTCTTTGTTAATCGACCAATTTTACATATGTGTGTATCGTGTGACAGGTACTCTACGCTCAGGGAAGTCGAGAAAATTTCCTTAACGAAAAGATCCTCGACCGGCTGGACTCTAACTTACGACCCTCAGCATGGTCTTGCTGAGTATCTGCACGTTTACCGTCATGGCTATCTGGCCCCCAATATCAAATTTACTTTTTTATTTTTTACATCGAGTATTTTGCTTAAAATTGAATTTACGTCATTATAATATTAGTTTTTTGTAGTTTGTAGGACTGAAAGAACTTAGACGGATAGCTTACATATTACAAGGAATTTAAAAACCCTTTTAAAAACGGATTGTCAGAATCAGATCATTAATAATACTAAAGCATGAATTTGATTTTTGAAATTGTTACATATGTTCTAGCTATTCATCTGTTCAAATATTTGGAAACTATCATATTTGAAAATAAAGACACTGACGATGCTTTTAATAAGACCATCCATAAAACAGCTGCGATCAGCAGGCTTTTTGGTTTGCCATGAGTTTTTAAAGTTGACCATTAGATTACAAAGGAAAATGTAAAGCTTTGAGGGACGATTCAAATATAGCGTCCATTGTTTTTCGGGATTGCTAGACTCCGCCTCACCCCTCTGTCTCTTTTTTTTGCAATACCTAATACATGCACTGTCACACTTTCATTGGCCCTCCCCCCCCCCTCTTCTCCCCTAAATGATGAGTCGTCACGAGTCGTAAATTTATCCTACGAGGCTTGCCGAGTAGGATAATTACGTCGAGTGCTGTAAAAAATCGAGTTCTACAACGAATTACATACAACATTTTTTGCAATTTCGTAGAAGCTCACTTGAGGGTATCAGAAATTATAACGGAATGCATTCCCCATCATTTTACAATTTCTGAAATAGTTGTGTAATGATTCATTACGCAACTCAAAACAGTTGTATAATGAGAAAGCGTTGCGTAATGAATCATTACAGCACTGGTTTCAGTTGCGTAATGACTGTTCCCGCACTGCATACTTCAGTGCAGGAAAGTAGGCTGTTTCATGACAGATTGGCGTGATGGAAAACAGCCTATTACGATAAGAAAATGCAAAAAAAATTAAAGTTTCTCAGATTAAAACGCATTTCGTAGATCAACATAATAAACAACATTTTTGCAAGCAATACCAGCATGGGCTGCACACATCAATAGTATGCCATTTTTAAGACTCTGCAGTTCAGAAGCAAATAGTAAGTAAAGGTTTTCAGCTCCAGTTGTCCAACTTCATAAATATTATAGCAGATATTTAACCAGCATACATTGTAGAACACCTAAATGGATTATCGATTCAACATGGAATTTACAGATTTTCAAAGCAAGGGGGCATTCAAATATTACGTCCATTGTTTTTAAGTCTTTCTAAATCCTTCTTATGCTCACTATTACGCTTTTTCCTAAGCCCCTAGTACATGTACTGTCACACTTTCGTACACCCCCACTCCCCTAAATGATTGACTTAATTTTTGAACGTTCCCCAAAAATTTTACTGTTTCTTAAATTTTGCTATAGAAGATTTAAGACAATAAATGTGATTCCCAATCTATTTCAAATATAGACTTATAAAAAATGGTTTTAAACGAAAGCTATGGGTTTCTGTTACATAGTTTTTGTACGGTACATATTGTTTATGATTCGTGTGTAACCACTAATTCATGTTTTAATGCAATATTATGCACTATTGTGGACATTAGAACCAGATTCAGCCACTCAACTTGATCAAAATACTGAAAATGAAAATTAGTAGTCCACAACGAACATCGACCGGGTAAGTGCCGGCACCAGCACAATTGTGCTGGTCCCACTTTGTCCCTCCAGAAATCTTTGCTGTGTGAATCAATTCTAATTTGGTCTTCACCATTACAAAGAATGAATCTTTCACTCTCGATTCGTATTTGTGCATACCTAGAAAAAACGAATAGTTGAAAAGTTGCGACAGATAAAACTTTTTCAATTCTTACGGTGTTTGTTTACATTTTGTTTACCCTGAGCTGGTGTTTTCTAAACACGATGTAAACAAAAGATTTTGTGCTTAATTACAAGTATCAATGATAATTCAATAATCGAAATCAAAAAAGTTTAGTAAAACAATGATTTATTGACAAAAAAAATCATTCAATGTCATGGGTGCCGAACAGCACAATTGTGCTGGTTCGTCCCGAAAGGGTTAAGCTGTTTTAAGCCTTATTAAGCCCTTTTAAGCCGTTTAAGTTTTTTTTTTTTTTGAATTTTCAAGTTTAGGCCGTTTTAGTCATTTTCAGCCATTTTAAGCCTTTCTAAGCCGTGTTAAGCCATTTTAAGCCGTTTTAAGCTGTTTTAAGCCTTTTTAAGCCGTTTTAAGCCATTTAAAGTCGTTTTAAGCTGTTTTAAGCATTTTTAAGCCCTTTTAAGCCGTTACAAGTTTTCTTTTTTTTTAATTTTCAAATTTAGTCCGTTTTACAGTGGTTTAAAACCCAAAAAACACGATCATCAGCTTTTTCAGTGTCAAAGAGTGAAAATATTGCCATACTATATTCGGCAAAGTTACTGCATATGTTAAGCAACAACTTTTGACATTCATAAATTTTTGATGAATTTACTCATAAGTGATATCAAATTTTTATTTTCTCTGTTTGTCGTTAGAAGCAATTGGTGTCTTCGACAAAGTTGTTGGAATTGTTAAAAGAAGAAAAGTTGTCGAAGACACTTTAACTCTATCTATTAAAATAAAGGATTTATAGCAATTTTTATATAAAAACCACTTCAAAAGTACAAATACTCACTTAACTTTTTTCGCAGTGATTTTAATGGCTTACGATGTTCTAGGACTAAGTATATATTCTCAAAATACAAAACTTTGCTGAACATGCCAAGACAATATCTTCATTTTTTCTATGAGTTATACTCATTTTATTGCGGAAAATTGACCTTTTTACACTAAAATATCTCGAAAAGTTGCAAAAAGTTGCAAACAAAATTACATGCAATAGAAAGACCAACATCTCTAATATGTTTTCCAGGTGGACTCATCCGTGTCTTCGTGTGTCTTTGCCACTTTTCTGCCAGTTGAAAATTTGAATATTTTTCAATTTGATTATGCGTATCTGAGCACTATTTATAACTATTTATAACTACGCATAATTGAGATGATCTTAATTCTGAAATACCAGAAATTAAAAAAAAAGTTATCTACTGTCTATTAGTATTTTGTTACGATATGGAACTATCTTCACCGTTTAGTTTCTTTGGAGTTGTTCCACTAACAGCTTTTTCAATTAACAAGTCCGCTTATTTGCCCTCCTACTTTTTAAAAATGTTCAATTTATACCGCAGCAAGATTTAAGCGACGCAATTAATATCCTTTGATCAGGTTTTTGATATTACAAAATGACGTATTTCAGAGCCACTGAACTGTTCTTTAATGCTCATATAAGACATCAATCAGACGGTCAAAATTTAAAAGGCTGCAATAGAAAAATCAATCACGTAAACTTCTCTGAAGTGTGCTACTACAATGCTCACTAATTTTACAAAACACATACTCCGTTCAATCCATACTTCCTTCAATTTAGAAGTTTGGAAGAATTGGCATAGCGTACATAGTCGTTTACAATTCTAAAACCCTGTTATGTGAAAAACAGACAAATAGTTGGAAATGCGAGAGTTTATCTGCTTAATCGCATGCTAGAGTCGTCGGATCTAGTGGTGACAAGCTTAAGAAAAGTGACATTGAAGCTTTCTCAGCTATTAGTATCGAATAAAGCGTACATGCAGAAACTTGTTATTCAGGTGAGGAGGGAACTGAGTGAATCAAATATGGATGTTTCTATTTAGTACACTTGAGATAATTGAATAATTAACTGAATAAAATGAATTTGTTTCGCCCATTGTATAAGGCAATCTGACGTTTAATCGCCTTTCTCTTTCCAGCACACGCACGCTTATGGATTGTTTTCATACGGAAACCGTTTCTGTATGAAAACAACAAACAAAAAATCCCATTTGATCTTGTTGCTCGAAAGAGAAGGGTGCGATAGCCTTAGTACATATATACACGTAAAAAAATTGTGGGGTAAAAACTACCATTTTAGGGAGATCACTTGAGCGCTCGCACCGGCAATTTTCATCAGACCAGAAATACGCTTGATTTTAACATGTATGTAGTCGAAATGAGATTGATGAAATTTATTTCTGTCAAATGTACCAGTTCACTAAAAACGTAGTAAATTGTTCTGAAATACCATGGTAGTTTAAGGAATGGGCATAGTCAGCTACACGGGAAAAAATATCTATGGTAAAAATTACTATTTTAGCTGACTACGCCCATTCTTGAAACTACCATGAAATTTCAGACCAATTTACTATGTTTACATCCCACACCATTACTGATCCATTTGACAGAAATAATTTACAACAATCTGATTTCGACAACAGACATGGTAAAATCAAGAGCATTTCTGGTAAGCTGAAAATTGCCGGTGCGAGCGCTTAAGTTAACCCCCTAAAATGATAGTTTTTACACATTTTTTTTGCGTGTATGATAGTAATATTTACCAAAGATTTTTTTTCCAGTGTACATATATAACAAAAAAAACTATTAAGATGAACAAAATAATGACTTTTCGTTCGAAAACTTCAAACTTAAAGCTTTCAATGATAGTTACCTCAATTATGCGTAATTATAAATAGTTCTCAGATACGCATAATCAATACTTATAAGTAAAAATATTCAATTTTTCAACTGGCAGAAAAGTGGCAAAGACACACGAAGACACGAATGAGTCCACCTGGAAAACATAGTAGAGATGTTGGTCTTTCTATTGCATGTAATTTTGTTTGCAACTTTTCGAGATATTTTAGTGTAAAAAGGTCAATTTTCCACAATAAAATGCGTATAACTCATAGAAAAAATGAAGATATTGTCTTGGTATGTTCAGCAAAGCTTTGTATTTTGAAAATATATACATAGTCCTAGAACATCGTAAGCCATTAAAATCACTGCAAAAAAAGTTAAGTGAGTATTTGTACTTTTGAAGTGGTTTTCATATAAAAAATGCTATAAATCCTTTATTTTAATAGATAGAGTTAAAGTGTCTTCGACAACTTTTCTTCATTTAACAATTCCAATAACTTTGTCGAAGACAACAATTGCTTTTAACGACAAACAGAGAAAATAAAAATTTGATATCACTTATGAGTAAATTCATCAAAAATTTATGAATGTCAAAAGTTGCTGCTTAACATATGCAGTAACTTTGCCGAATATAGTATGGCAATATTTTCACTCTTTGATACTGAAAAAGCTGATGATCGTGTTTTTTTGGGTTTTAAACCACTGTGCGTTTTAGTCATTTTAAGCCATTTTAAGCCGTTTTTAGCCATTTTAATCTGTTATAGGCCGTTATAAGCTTTTTAAGCCGCTTAGAGCCATTTTAAGCCGTTTTAGCCATTTTAAGCCATTTAAAGCCGTCTTCAGCCATTTTAAGCCGTTTTAAGCCATTCTAAGCCATTTTAAGCTGTTTTAAGCCTTTTTAAGCCTTTTTAAGCCGTTTTAAGACATTTTAAGTCGTTTTAAGCCATTTTAAGCCGTTTTAAGCTGCTCCAAGCCATTTTGAGCCTTTTTAAGCCTTTTTAAGCCGTTTTAAAAATTTTGAATATATTTTGAATTTTCAAATTTAGGCCGTTTTAGTCATTTTAAGCCATTTTAAGCCGTTTTTAGCCATTTTAATCTGTTATAGGCCGTTATAAGCTTTTTAAGCCGCTTAAAGCCATTTTAAGCCGTTTCAGCCATTTTAAGCCATTTAAAGCCGTCTTCAGCCATTTTAAGCCGTTTTAAGCCATTTTAAGCCATTTTAAGCTGTTTTAAGCCTTTTTAAGCCTTTTTAAGCCGTTTTAAGACATTTTAAGTAGTTTTAAGCCATTTTAAGCCGTTTTAAGCTGCTCCAAGCCATTTTGAGCCTTTTTAAGCCTTTTTAAGCCGTTTTAAAAATTTTGAATATATTTTGAATTTTCAAATTTAGGCCGTTTTAGTCATTTTAAGCCATTTTAAGCCGTTTTTAGCCATTTTAATCTGTTATAGGCCGTTATAAGCTTTTTAAGCCGCTTAAAGCCATTTTAAGCCGTTTTAGCCATTTTAAGCCATTTAAAGCCGTCTTCAGCCATTTTAAGCCGTTTTAAGCCATTTTAAGCCATTTTAAGCTGTTTTAAGCCTTTTTAAGCCTTTTTAAGCCGTTTTAAGACATTTTAAGTCGTTTTAAGCCATTTTAAGCTGCTCCAAGCCATTTGGAGCCTTTTTAAGCCTTTTTAAGCCGTTTTAAAAATTTTTTAATATATTTTGAATTTTCAAATTTAGGCCGTTTTAGTCATTTTAAGCCATTTTAAGCCGTTTTTAGCCATTTTAAGCCGTTTTAAGCTGTTTTAAGCCGTTTTAAGCTGTTTTAAGCCTTTTTAAGCCATTTTAAGCCGTTCTAAGCTGTTTTAAGCCGTTTTAAGCTGCTTCAAGCATTTTTAGCCTTTAAAGCCGTTTCAAGTTTTTTGAATTTTTTTTTTTGAATTTTCAAATTTAGGCCGTTTTAGTCATTTTTAGCCATTTTAAGCCGTTTTTAGCCATTTTAAGCAGTTTTAAGCCGTTTTAAGCTGTTTTAAGCCTTTTTAAGCCATTTTAAGCCGTTTCAAGTTTTTGAAATTTTTTTGAATTTTCAAATTTTAAGCTATTTTAAGCCGCTTTTAGCCATTTTAAGCTGTTATAAACCGTTTTAAGCCATTTTAGCCATTTAAGCCGTTTTAAGCTGTTTTAAGCCTTTTTAAGCTGTTTTAAGCCGTTTTAAGCTGATTTAAGCCTTATTGTGCCTTTTTCAGCCGTTCCAAGTTTTTGATTATTTATTTTTTAATTTTCAGATTTAGGCCGTTTTAGCCATTTTAAGTCATTTTAAGCCGTTTTAAGCCATTTTAAGCTGTTTTTAGCCGTTTTAGCCATTTTCAGCCGTTTTAGCCATTTTAAGCCGTTTTAAGCCGTTTTAAGCCGTTTCAAGCCCTTTTAAGCCATTTTAAGCCGTTTTTAGCCATTTCAAGCTGTTGTTAGCAGTTTCAAGTCGTTTAAAGCCTTTTAAGCTGTTTTAAGCCTTTTAAGCCCTTTTAAGCCGTTTCATGATTTCTTTTTTTTTTGAATTTTCAAATTTAAGCCGTTTTAGCCATTTTAAGCCATTTTAAGCCGTTTTTAGCCATATTTAGACGTTTTAAGCTGTTTTAAGCCATTTTAAGCCATTTTAAGCCATTTTAAGCCGTTTTAGCCATTTTAAGCCGTTTTAGCCGTTTGAAGCCATTTTAAGCCGTTTTAAGCCATTTAAGCCATTTTAAGCCATTTCAAGCAATTTTAAGCTGCTTCAAGCCTTTTTAAGCCATTTTAAGCCGTTTTAAGCTGTTTTAAGCCTTTTTAAGCCATTTTTAGCCGTTTTAAGACATTTATGGTGGTAAGCTCCATCGAAGTTAATACGCCAATCGCGTATTATCCTCGATTTTACTATAGTAAAATCGAGGATAATACGCGATTGGCGTATTAACTTTGATGGAGTTTACCACCATTAATGTCGTTTTAAGCTGTTTTAAGCCTTTTTAAGCCCTTTTAAGCCGTTTCAAGTTTTTTTTTCTGAATTTTCAAATTTAGGCCGTTTTAGTCATTTTAAGCCGTTTTTAGCCATTTTAGTCTGTTTTAGGCCGTTATAAGCTTTTTAAGCCGTTTTAAGCTGTTATAAGCCATTTTAAGCCGTTTTAGCCATTTTAAGCCGTCTTTAGCCATTTTAGCCGTTTTAAGCCATTTTAGCTGTTTTAAGCCTTTTTAAGCCATTTTTAGCCGTTTTAAGACATTTAAAGTCGTTTTAAGCTGTTCTAAGCCTTTTTAAGCCGTTTCAAACTGTTTTAAGCCGTTTCAGCCATTTTAAGCCGTTTTAGCCATATTAAGCCATTTTAAGCCACTTCAAGCAGTTTTAAGCTGTTTAAGCCTTTTTAAGCCATTTTAAGCCGTTTTAAGCTGTTTCAAGCCGTTTTAAACTTTTCTAAGTCTTTTTGTGCCTTTTAAAGCCGTTTCAAGTTTTTGATTTATTTTTTTTATTTTCAAATTTAGGCCGTTTCAGCCATTTTAAGCCGTTTTATCCATTTTAAGCTGTTTTAAGCCATTTTAGCCATTTTCAGCCGTTTTCAGCCGTTTTAAGCCGTTTTAAGCCGTTTCAAGCCGTTTTAAGCCGTTTTAAGCCATTTTTAGCCGTTTTAAGCTTTCGAAGCCATTTTAGGCCGTTTTAAGTTTTCATTTTTTTTTGAGTTTTCAAAATTAGGCCGTTTTAGCCATTTTAAGCCAATTTATGCCTTTTAAGCCATTTTAAGCCGCTTTTAGCCGTTGTAAGCTATTTTTAGCCGTTTACAGCTGTTTTAAGCCGTTTTAAGCTGCTTCAAGCCTTTTTAAGCCATTTTAAGCTGTTTCAAATTTTCGATTTTTTTTTTAATTTTCAAATTTAGGCCTATTTAGTCATTTTAAGCCATTTTAAGCCGTTTTTAGTAATTTTAAGCCGTTTTAAGCCATTTTAAGCTGTTATAATCTGTTTTAAGCCTTTTAAGCCGTTTTAAGCTGTTTTAAGCCTTTTTAAGCCGTTTTAAGCTTTTTTAAGCTGTTTTAAGCCATTTTAAGCCGTTTTAAGCCGTTTTTAGCCGTTTTAAGCCATTTTAAGCTGTTATAATCCGTTTTAAGCCTTTTAAGCCGTTTTAAGCTGTTTTAAGCCGTTTTAAGCTTTTTTAAGCCGTTTTAAGAACTTTTAAGCCGTTTTAAGCTGATTTATGCCTTTTTAGGCCGTTTTAAGCTGTTTTAAATTGTTTTAAGTTGTTACAGCCATTTTGAGCCGTTTTTAGCCATTTCAAGCTGTTTTAAGCCTTATTAAGCCCTTATAAGCCGTTTAAGTTTATATATTTGAATTTTCAAATTTAGGCCGTTTTAGTCATTTTAAGCTGTTTTAAGCCGTTTTTAGCCATTTTAAGCCATTTTAAGCTGTTTTAAGCCATTTTAAGCCGCTTTTAGCCATTTTAAGCCGTTTTTAGCCATTTCAAGCTGTTTTAAGCCTTATTAAGCCCTTTTAAGCCGTTTAAGTTTTTTTTTTGAATTTTCAAATTTATGCCGTTTTAGTCATTTTAAGCTGTTTTAAGCCGTTTTAAGCCATTTTTAAGCTGTTTTAAGCCATTTTAAGCCATTTTAAGCCTGCTGTTAAGCTGTTATGAACCGTTTTAAGCCGTTTTAAGCCGTTCTAAGCTGTTTTGAGCCGTTTTAAGCTGCTTCAAGCATTGTTGAGCCTTCTTAAGCCGTTTCAAGTTTATTGAATATATTTTGAATTTTCAAATTTAGGCCGTTTTAGTCATTTTAAGCCATTTTAAGCCGTTTTTAGCCATATTAAGCTGTTTTAAGCCGTTTTAAGCTGTTTTAAGCCTTTTTAAGCCATTTTAGGCCGTTTCAAGTTTTAATTTTTTTTGAATTTTCAAAATAAGGCCGTTTTAAGCCATTTTAAGCTATTTTAAGCCGCTCTTAGCTATTTTAAGCTGTTATAAACCGTTTTAAGCCATTTTAGCCGTTTTAAGCTGCTTTAAGCCTTTTTAAGCCGTTTTAAGTTTTTAAGCCGTTTTAAGTTTTTAAGCCGTTTTAAGCTGTTTTAAGCCGTTTTAAGCCGTTCTAAGCTGTTTTAAGCCGTTTTAAGCTGCTCTAAGTATTTTTGAGCCTTTTTAAGCCGTTTCAAGTTTTTTGAATATATTTGAATTTTTAAATTTAGGCCGTTTTAGCCATTTTAAGCCGTTTTTAGCCATTTTAAGCTGTTATTAACCACTTGTTTTTAATTATGAATCGTGGTTTACGGCCAACCAGCCGAGTGGAAGTTTAACAGTTGTTTAAAAGTTGTTTAACGGTAGTTGTTATTAACCGTTTTAATCCTTTTAAGCCGTTTTAAGCTGTTTTAAGCCTTTTTAAGCCGTTTTAAGCTTTTTTTCAAGCCGTTCTAAGCTGTTTTAAGTCGTTTTAAGCCGTTTTAAGCTGTTTTAAGCCTTTTTATGTCGTTTTAAGTCGTTTTAAGCTTTTTTTTAAGCCGTTTTAAGCTGTTTTAAGCCGTTTTAAGCTGTTTTAAGCCTTTTTAAGCCATTTTAAGCCGTTCTAAGCTGTTTTAAGCCGTTTTAAGCTGCTTCAAGCCTTCTTAAGCCATTTTAAGCCGTTTTAAGTTTTCGATTTTTATATTTGAATTTTCAGATTTAGGCCGTTTTAGTCATTTTAAGCCATTTTAAGCCGTGTTTAGCCATTTTAAGCCGTTTTAAGCTGTTTTAAGCCGTTCTAACCCATTTTAAGTCGTTTTAAGCCATTTTAAGCCACATTAAGCCGTTTTAAGCCATTTTAAGCTGTCTAAGCCTTTTCAAGCCATTTTAAGCCGTTTTAAGCCATTTTAAGCTGTTATAGGCGTTTTAAGCCTTTTAAGCCGTTTCAAACTGTTTTAAGCTTTTTTAAGCCGTTTTAAGCTTGTTTTAAGCTGTTTTAAGCCATTTTAAGCCATTTTAAGCCATTTCAAGCCGTTTTTAGCCGTTTTAAGCCATATTAAGCTGTTATAAACAGTTTTAAGCCTTTTAAGCCGTTTTAAACTGTTTTAAGCCTTTTTAAGCTGTTTCGAGCCGTTTTAATCCGTTTTAATCCGTTTTAAGCCATTTTAAGCCATTTTAAGCTGTTTAAGCCGTTTTAAGAAATTTTAAGTCGTTTTAAGCTGATTTATGCCTTTTTAGGCCGTTTTAGGCCGTTTTAAGCTGTTTTAAGTTGTTTTAAGTTGTTACAGCCATTTTACGCCATTTTAAGCCGTTTTTAGCCATTTTAAGTTGGTTTAAGCCTTTTTAAGCCCTTTAAAGCCGTTTCAAGTTTTCATTTTTTTTTTAATTTTCAAATTTAGGCCGTTTTAGTCATTTTAAGCCATTTTAAGCCGTTTTTAGCCATTTTAAGCCGTTTTAAGCCGTTATAAACTTTTTAAGCCGTTTTAATCGGTTTAAAGCCTTTTTAAGCCTTTTCAAATTTTCCATTTTCTCGAATTTTCCAATTTAGGCCGTTTTAAGCCATGTTAAGCCATTTTAAGCCGTTTTTAGCCATTTTAATCTGTTTTAAGAGCAGGTGCTCCGCCTAACAATTTTATAGCAAAAAGTGCTCCGCGAGTCAAAAAGGCTGAAAACCCCTGTCCTAGAGAAACAGCTGGAGAATTCAGTTGAAGGAATAATGATAAAATATCTGGTGGAAATTGTAGGTTAGTTTTGGAAAAGACAATCAAGGTAATATCTGAGGAAATTACTGAAGGTAGTAAATTTTGAAGAAATTTTTGTAAGCATCCTTTGAAAAATCTTTGAAAGAATTTCTGGGAGAATTGGTAGATAAATCTCTAGAGGAATTTCGGAAGAGATACCTGTAGAAGACACTGAAAAAAATCTAATAAAATTACCATGATAATCCTTTGACTGTCCTACCCAGGTGTTTTTGTGCGTAGCCAATTCCCGCGCCACTGGCAGGAATGAAATGAATGATGACGGTAAGGGACTGTGGTTGTGTGTGTTAGCATATCGTTCTGCATACGAATGATTGTGAGTAGTGGTCGATTCTTCCTTTTGCGCGGGATTAAATTTAATTCAGAGCTTCGAACGCGTAGGATTGATCAAAGTTCGGTTACTATATCCACTAGAGCCATTTTGATGTTATAGCTTATCCAGCTTTTTACGAGCGCTAATGGCTGCCGCAAATAGCCTCGCTTTCTGGTAGGGAACAAACGATATGACGTTTGGCTTGGGTCCGTTCAATAGAAACGACCCAAGCCAAACGTCCAATCGCCCGATCCCTACCAGAAAGCGAGCCTGCTTTTGGCAGCCATTAGCGGTTTTGAAACGCTGGTTAACATTTACTCGACTTTTGTGGGGCCCTTTCCCACTTTAAATCAACTTTAATTGAAAATATACGGTAATGCTAGCTTTATATACACCATTTTTATGCATAAATTACAGCTTGAGCAGCATGGTTACCGTTTTGATTGATATTACGGACACTTAAGGCCTTAGTGAAGTATCAGCATAGAGCATACAAAATTTTGTATTTCTCAGCGTTATCGAGCGTCGGAAACCCTTAACATTCGAATGGTGGGTAAAGAATACGCTTCCGCAACATGAATAATTTTAAATAAATCGAAATGTGTGGCCTTTTCATGATTCTGATTCCGGACGCTTCCTCACTTTTGCCTCATATTCTGGACACTTTGATTCGAATTTCGGACAGCTCATGGAAATCATAATAAGGAAAGTTGAAGTCGTCAAGCCACTAGAGACGTCTAAGGCAGTTGGACATTATAAAATTGTATAGATTTCTATGCAAAAACGAGACTCGAAAGTGAGAACTTTTGAAGAGCAAAAATTGAAACATTTCGTGTGAAATGTTTCCCATACAAAGTAGAGTGTCCGGAATTTGAAGCTGTCCGTAATATGATTCAAAACTATACTTTGATATAGCATTATATAATTCGAAAAAAAAAAAAATCGGCTGACAACAGCTGGATCTGATTGCCCTTTTCCAAGCCATTCAAATACCTCCAAATCGTACGAAATACAACAATCTTATCTTTGCTGTGCAACAGGTGCAATGACCACATTTTTTTTTCTTATCTTTTATCGCTAGATAGGGTTTTGGCATAACGTGTCATCCATTCGTTAAATTCAAATGCATCAGTCCGACCTTGAGCACTGCTTTGGCATACTGTATCGCGTGTAATTCAGCTTTAGTTTCAAATGATGTTGTGTGAATGCTTACTGGTCGTTTCCTTGATAGCCGGTGGAGGCTGCCTTATCCGATTACTAATTGGAGAGGAAAGGGAGCCCGTGTTTAATGTATATAGACTGCCAGGAAAGTTCTATCATTTAAAATATGTTTCAATGCTTCTGATGTTACTCATAAGGAAGGTAAAACTTATAATATTTAGCTTAAGTGTTGATTAAAAATGTTAGTTTTATGTGTTTGTAGAGAAAAACGGTCACATCTACAAAGAACAGTGAAGAATCAGTCTTAAATCTAGATAAACCTCAACCACTTTCTACAAATGAGCATGTAAGTATATAACATATTATTCAATGACCAAGAGTATTTTTGATTTACTAACTGCGTAAAAATAGCAGATTGTGGAAAATATTGTCACTTTATTCGAATTATGAAGGTCGGTTTACCAATGCCGCTCAGCTAAGAACAAATATTCGTATAAAATCGGATAATAAAGCCAGCGGCATTATTTTTACGTCATCTGAAAGCTATACATGTACTATACAATTTCTGTTTCTATAGTGGCACTAGCTTCACTGTGTAGGCACACCACAAATCAAAATCATATTCTTACAAAACTTAAATATATTTCTTTTAAAAACTGGATCAAAAAGTTTTCGATTGATGTAAAAAGTTTTAAATTTTCATTTGTTTTGTTCAATATAAAACAATATCTCTTAGGGCCGATTTCTTCACCTTCGCTTAACCCGTAAACCACGTTTACCCATACGATTAAACCTGGTTTAAGACCTAAGTGGTGGTGAAGAAACCGCTTATTAGTAGTGCTACTATATACTGCACGGAAGCTTAAATTTTGAACGAAAATATTTATTTCCATCATTTTTGAACAATTTGTTTGTGACCGTGTGGTTATCGGTGTCAGTTGTTAGGCACACTGTTTCACGCAGTATGGTTTCGATTCCCGCTCCAGTCGGTGGAAACTTTTACAATATTTCAAATGAAAAATTCATCACTGGGCTGTGTTGTTTCTTTGCCTAATGTTTGTGATCGTTCAGTCTGTGAAGATGTGTTTTTTTTTAAATCCGGCTGTGAATGAATGGAACAGTCACCCCTCACAGTTGAATCACCAATAATTTATGAATCAGCTGATTTTAAGAGACAAAATTATAATGAAATTTTTTACAAAGCATCACAGAAACATTTTTGCTGATAAACTCTACAATGTGTCTAACAATTTCAATGCTTTCAATCGCGGTAAAAAGTCTTTTGATTTTGGTATAAACCAACTAAATCAATGAATTATTTTTGTTGCCAATGAGGATGTATTTTTAGTTGCGTAAGAAGGACGCCTGTAGACGGCTATTTAGAAGCGACGTTTTAAAAGGTTAATACAAAGATATTTGTAGGAGAATGAGTTGCATTCAACATTTACAGATTGAATAAACATGGTTATACGATAAAAATGTGAAATATGAGAGATTTGTCTGAGATTTTTGCGTGAAATACTTGATTCATAAAATGTGGGAAATAAACACGCCTGTCACAATTTTTGAATCAGCGTTCAAACTGCTAGAACTTAAGAATTTTAAATGTTATACCCATTTATAATCAATTTTCTAAATCAGCTTTTGTGATGAGAGTTCGAAAAGTGCATAACATGGCTTTGGGGCCGTTCATAAATCACGAATATCAGACAAAGTAGTACAATTCCATAAAGGTGAATAAATTGTTGTAGTGAAGACTGGAAGGAATGAAACAGAAATAGTGTCATTTGAAAGGATTTCTGAAGAATTTATGGCGTACTTGATATGCGCCTCCTTTTTCTTATTTTTTTCTGGCGTTCTGGCGCATTTGTTGCACGTAAGGTGATTAAGGGCACACGGGGCCAAATTGACACCCCCTTATTCTCCAAGAATATGCATAATTTATCAAATTTTCATGCAATTTGTGAAATCTGTATTTTATATGAACTGTTTGACGGTATAAAACATTATGTTCTGCTTCATTTGTCCTCTCAAAGTTGATTTATTTATTTTTTTCAAATTGGTTTATAAGCAAGGTGGTGGAAGAATCTAACTTTTGAGAAAATAACTAACCTAGAACATTTTTTATTGCTAATGTGAAAGAGGTGGAGCTCTTCTTTAAAATATATTTTTCTCTAAACTCCACGAAAGTGTTCATTTTGCCCCAATACCTTTTACCAACCTTGCTTTTGACACAATTTTCTATGTCGTTTGTCTGACATTTGATGTAATTTTTATCACCATGAATGAATGCAATACATCGTACTAATTACGAAACTTGGTAATCAGCTGAATAATATCGCAATTTTATGGTCTTAAAATATACATTTGTTTAATGTATCCATTCTGCCCCTAATCGCACTACGTTTATATGGATTAAATTCCAAACTACACAGTTGGCTTACGGCTAAATAAACAGACCTAAAGGGTATACTAGTCTAAAAATATATGTTCACTACGACTGCTCAGCAGCATCATAAAAAATAAAAAACAAAAATAGCATGAATTACTGACCAACTTGACCAAAGACGAAAAAATTAGATCTCTAGGATAAGACTAAGGTTAGCAAAATTGAACTTTATTTGCCAAATGTACAATTTCGAATCAATCCATCATCATTCATTTCCTGAGTTCTCGGAACTGGTTCCGGTCTTCCGCTGCATATCTCTTATGATGTCCGAGGCAGTGTTCTCATACACATATGGACTATTCAACATCTACTGTAAAATAAAATGAAAATAATCAGCTGATTCATAAATTGTGGTTATATTGATTCATATTTGTGGACAAGTTTTTTGATGATTCATATAATGTGGTTTTAGACCAGTGATTCCCAAAGTAGGCGAATTCGCCCCCCTTGGGGTGATTTTCGCGTTCACGGGGGCGAAAATTTGTGAAACTGAATTTTGGGGGCAAAAACGCATAGAAAGGGGGCGAAAGTACTAGTAATAAGATTAAAGAAATTATAAGAGAGTCTTACCTCTATTTGTTTGTATTTTTAAAAATACTCGTGTTTGAATACTGATAGAATAAAATAATGAATGTCAAAAACAAAATTTTTGTATTTTTGAAACATAAATCCGACTCTGAGATTCTATTAAAAGATAACGTAGATTTGAATTGTTTTTAATCACGTATATGATTGGAAGTATTTTTGAAGTGAGACATTTGTTGGAGCTGTTGGATTTTTTTGGAACTTATTTCAAAATCGAAAGAAATATATAGTAACTTTTTTGTAGGGATACTTAAGATTAGGCAGATACAGTTTTATTGGTGGAATCTGGTTTTTCACCAAAAAATATAGACATTTTTCATTTTGGAATTTTGATTACACGTGGTTTTATCAGTAATGATGATGCCAACTTTATTAAAACTTTTGTATAATTTGACTGACAAAAATCGGGTGCTATGGATACCACTAAATGCCAAACACGGAAAATTTCAAATAAGGCTGATAGATTTTATTTTATGTTACTCGCTATCCAACAACTTTAAAAAGTCGAAAATTATGAAAATCAGAAACAAAATATTGTGTTTTTGACTCCCATAAGTTAATTAAAGTTTTTTAGTCCCAAGCCCGGTAAATCGACGTTAAAAAATGGTGCAAATGAAAACGCTATTTATTCATGACTTTCTTCTATAGAATTTAAAATAAAAGCTCGTTGATTTAGCTTTCATTTTTTTAGTTCCTTTTTTTATGCTTTTCATAACCTTCTTATTAGTGCAGCGGAAAGATCAATGGACAAAACGTTGAAAAATGACATCAACTCAATTTTGACGAAAATGCATCGGACATTTGCGATTCACGGCCAAATTACTACACTAGTAAACCTGATAAATCGACCAATTTCAAAAATTCAACTCGGAATGGCGTTTTATACATACAGTCAACTCTCCCTTACTCGATATTCTGTATCTCGATATTTTCCATAACTCGATGGAATGCGCGGTCTCTTCAATTTAGCATACTTTGATCCCTCTGTAAGTCGATACCTCTCTAACTCGATGTTCTCTAACTCGATGCGATCTGTTTGTGTTTCCCATGCAAGTTTACCTCTCTAACTCGATATTTTCATAAAAAGTTTCAAATATCCTTCAAATGTTAATAAAATCCATTAATTTGAATGTTATGATTATGCTTATAATAAAATTAAGGGTTTTAACTTATTTCAGGGTGATGAAAATTTACTTTTTTGGTGGCTGTTCCAAAAGTGTAAATTAAGTGAATGTGTCAAAATTCTACAATTTTCCACGTTGAAATAACTATTTTGAATGTATTCTGTAAAATTTACGAAGATTTCCAAATTTAGAAAATATGTTTTCTGTATCTTGATACTTCTCTAAATCGATGGTCCCTTCAATATCGAGTTAGGGAGAGTTGACTGTACATTCATTTAGGGGGACGATTCTGAAATATGTTGGCCTAAAGGGGGCGAAAGCCAAAAAAGTTTGGGAAACACTGTTTTAGACGATATGCAAATAAGTGAAAATTTTCAATATTATCAGCTATTCCAATGAGTACAATGTGCATGAACTGTAAGTACAGTATGGCCCATAAAAAATGCGAAAATCGTCATATCATGTTTTATGGTAGCTTTAACTTGGAAAACGTAAATGAAACATAAATATTATTCATTACTTGTATTGTTAAATCTATTTAGACTCACCCAAGTAACCACAAGCATTATATCATTGCATTAATTTGATCGAAAGTCAACATTTTTGCATTAACCCTTCTATCGGCAGCTTCATTTTTCACCGCTAAAAAAAATATTTAAATCGCGATAACTTCTTTGTTTCTCAATATTTTTGAACAATTTTTTCGCAAACTCTCAAAAATCTCTTCTAATTTAAGAATCTGTGTTGATATTGATAATTGATCATCTGGATCCGGAGATGTTCCGAAATTCCTTGGGGGACCGACGCGTAGCCATAACCCACGTAAACATCTCAGGATAGCTAATTTTTATCGTATTCGGATATTCACTCATCAGAATGATACATTAATGTGAGTATGTTGTGAAAAAATCAAGCAATTTGGTGCAGCCGCCTTTGAGTAATGAGCATTTATGTTTCTGGTACCACGCTGAACAAGTAAAGATCTTGAAAAATCTAAAAAACCTCAAATCGTAATTTTTAGATTTCTCCAAGAATACTAAACCGATTTGTATGTTTTTTTTTCAGAGTAGCTCCTTATTACCTGGCATTGTATAGTAAACATTTTATTTTTTTGATAAATTGACCAAAAACAAAATGGCCGCCAAAGACATTTTATATGGAGAATGTCGGTCCCCCAAGGAACATCGGAATATCTTCAAAACTAGATCACCAATCACTAATATCGACACGGATGCTTAAACTAGAAGAGTTTTTTGAGATCTTGTGAAAAAATGGTGCAAAAATATTGAGAAACAAACATATTATCGCGATTTGAATATTTTTTTAGCGGTAAAAAATGAAGCTGCCGGTAGAGGGGTTAATAATGTTTTTATGCATTTATTCAATAACTGTCAAGCAATGATCCATATGATTTACATTGTAAGTATTTTGTAGTATTATTTTTATTCAGCTTATTAAAAAAGCGTTTAGAGTGAATATACAGTTATGCTGTCATACAAGATTACATAACCTCATTAAACGCACTCGAATCTGTAATAAATAAGACAATCGAGCACGTTCGCACTCGCTCATTGCGTTTTGTGGGATATGGAAGAAGAACTATTTCATGATCTAACGATACATGTATTTATTCAGAATTGTTGCATTGCATCTAATGTCGATCAATCTCTCTCCCCTGAATTCTTTTCAATGCGCTAGGGTTTTGTTTTGTGGGTTAAGCTCTGTTATTTCCTCTACGAGAAAGAATGGTGATCAAATTCTTTCTGTTTCCTCTACGAGAAAGAATGAAGATCAAATTCTTTCTATTGATGTTTCATTTGGTGAGGAAAGGAAATCACTGTTGTTTAATCCCCGAAGAGAATTCTTCTTATTCGTAATAACTGGACAAATAGTAATGTTTAACACACAAAGTGGCTTCGTTTATAAGGAACTTGTACTTGAATCCTGATTCCAACAAAAAAAAATCATTGAGATGGTATAGAAAACCATTGAAAGGCAGCCAATGGATTCATTGTTTTGTTTACTTTTAACACAAGCCCTAAATATACATTATTTTAAGCTCATCTACATCATGAATCCTAAAAATACAAACCTAAATGCTTTAGTAGGGCTTGTGCATTAAAACTGCTTTACCAAGTATTGCATTAATTTGGTTATTGTGGAGCCCTTTCCCACTTAAAATATGCTTTATAAAGCTCTTAAAGATTATATTACTTTAAATCAAAATATGATAGCACACTATAGAGTTAACATAAAGTATTCATATATAGCTTCGTGGTTACTTGGGTTATGTTTGTATTTTTAGGTTTCATGATGTATATTAGCTTAAAATAATGTATATTTAGGGCTTGTGTTAAAAGTAAACAAAACAATGAATCCATTGGCTGCCTTTCAATGGTTTTCTTTACCATCTCAGTGATCATGAAATCATGAAATAGTTCTTCTTCCATATCCCACAAAACGCAATGAGCGAGTGCGAACGTGCTCGATCGTCTTATTTATTGCAGATTCGAGTGCGTTTTATGAGCTTATATAATCTTGTATGACAGCATAACTGTATATTCACTCTAAACGCTTAAGGTGATTATATAACGAAGCCACTCCTCAAATTTTCAAGAACACAAGACTTTAGAACCAAACAGCGCTCCGCATTGAAAATCTATCCCATTGGTTACCACCAGCAAGCAAGCAATTTGATTGGTTTTCAACGCGAACTGTTGTCAGATTCTCCAGTCTTGTGCGCTTGAAAATTCAAAGTTTGGCTTCGTTTTATAATCACCTTAACATAATGCTGAATAAAAATAATGCTACAAAGCATTTACAATGTAAATCAAATGGATCATTGCTTGACAGTTATTGAATAAATGCATAATAACATTATTAATGCAAAAAATGTTGACTTTCGATCAAATTAATGCAATGATATAATGCTTGTGGTTACTTGGGTTTAGGGCCGTATAGAGCAACCGTTTAGCGCGAAATCATCAGTATAGGCCTTTTCGCGATAAGTCGAAAGGGACAAAACGTCGAAAGGACAAAACGTAAAGACGATCCCCCACCATATCGTGTCTATTTGATCTAGTGGACACGACACTTCACTAGCAGTTTTTTCTCTTCGGACGTGTACGAACATCGTACGAATCGCAATCAGTCGGACATTGTCCCGTAGATGGGCTACATCGCGCCCGAAACCGGTCGACAGAAAGGTAAATTTTAAGCTTTTTTGACGATAGTAAGAACTATAAGTGTTATGTCTTGTCTCACGTCGCGTTTTCGTGAATGACAACACGTAGGTTTTCGACGTCTTGTCACCCAACCGATTGATTTTGATCTTTACACATATTTTTTGATGAAATTTTGTTCTAGTCTCCATATCTGTTCTCTGTGCTATTACAGTGCATAATCTTCTTGAAGCCATACTATACCCATAAACACAGAATTATTAATCTGTTCATATGAACAATAAACACCTAATATATTTTTCTTTTTCAATTTTAAAACATTCAATTCCTACGTCACATCATAAAAGGCTGTTGATGCTGAATACTTTAATGGAGCAAATTCGGAAACGACATGGCTAGTTTGCGGCACTGCAAGGCGAAGAAACAACCTCGTCAATGGATTTCTATATTTAAAGATCGCCGATTTCAGCGAACGTTTACTGGTATCACCAAGACTTCCCGATACCTGCATGTGGCAATCAGACGAAGAACTTGGGCGCTACGAAGCGGAAGGCTTGAAGTTAACACCTGTTGTACCTATGAAAAAGTGGAAAATTGAATATCAAGGAGCGATGCGATTCGAAAATGATTTATCGCAAGAAATGAAAGTCAAACTGGAAGCCTTTTGGACAACTGATCTGCCCTATTACAACTTTGCAACCGATATGGATCCCAGGCCGGTTGCACGCGCTATGGCTAAAGAGCTGTGGAGTAGAGAACATTTTCAAAATTTAAAAAAGTACGTAAGCATGGTAATGTTAGCTAGAATTATTATCCATTCATGTATTTGAAGGTACCACCAAACACATTATGAACATTTCGGAACATTGGAAGGAAAGGTTCAGATTGATGATAAAACATTCCCTCTCTCCGTAGATTGCATGCGAGATCATAGTTTTGGTAAGTAGTATACTATCTTTCGGTAAACCCACCCAAGTAACCACCAGGCACTCAGCCACAGACAAACAGACGTAACATTGACGAAATTGGCATCGACCACGCTTGAAACACATATTTTCATAATGTTTCACACTAGCGCTTTTTGTAGGCCTTGTTAGACATAACCGTAGTTCGCGCAACATGGCCACCAGGTAATAATTGTGTGAAATGGGTGATAGATTTTGAAGGAAATTACCATAAGTAACACGTCTCTTTGTCAGTGATTTAATACTCCAAATCCTCAATATATTTCTGAATCAGAGCTAACAAATCAATGAACAATTCAGTAATATTAATATAGGACCTCGTGTGCTCAATGATTGCCTGGATAGGAAAGCAAGGAAATAATTCGTTTATTTTTTCACTTGAAGGAGACCAAAGAAATTGGAAAAACTTCCATCGTTACGTCATGCATTTTGTTCATTTGGAAAATGGAGATCGCATAACGGTGGGCCTCATATGTATGCCAATCACATTTTCTTGGTAATGCCAAACAAACGCGAGTTTGAATATGAAGTTTTGTGATTTTCAAATTAACTATTTACAGGCTAGAAGTTGGATTTGTAACTAAATCGAAGAAAGCCCAAAATATCCCCATCACATTTGTGGATTTCGATCTTTACCAGCATGGAGAACAGGGCAATCCACCAACTGATTATGCTCTTCAATTTAGAACAGGTTGGTAGAAAAAAGATAAATTGAAGCAAATAACAGTTTGTTCAATTTTGAGCGCATCAATTTGATTATTCTTATCTTTTTCAGATGAAAATATCTACACCATGAAAGTTCGCGTAGTCGCTAATCCAGAGTTCTATATTGGACAAGAGAGTGAATGTAGAATTGTAGAGCAATTGTGTCACTTTGAAGTTAATGGTTTGAAAGGATGGGGCGCAGCCGAATGGCAATACAGACACTATGGAGGACTTCCGAAATAGAGTTGATTACGAATATACACTGCTCACTTTTTTTTTCCTTAAAAGAAGATATGATGTTCCTTGTTTCATGCACATGCACATTTAAATTATTACACCGACCTTGTAAGGAAGGTCTTCATGAGGCTTCTAAGTTCCCAGCTTCAGCGCCAGACGACCAGAGTTATCTGACAAGAACTACAAATCAGTTTGCCCAGATAACTAGTGCCACGGTATACACAACAAGGTAGGCTATTCCCACGTGTAAACAACGATATTCAATCAAAACATGTGTCGTCATTCCTATCGACTAGCATGAGGCTTAAAGGATAGTAAGAGAGAGCAGGCCTTGCTTTCTTTTGCACTCGTTCTAGTTTGCGATAGGAATGACGTCACTACCAAATGTCATTTTTGGGAATATAATACCTTGTTTCTTATTATCGTGACTAGTGCCAACCTCACAGCAAGACCGACCTCCACTAAATGACCAAATTCTAAAGCCCCGATTAATTTCTCGTTTATTTGTTAGGATTTCAACCACTTCGAACATTAATTGATCTATTTTCATTCAATATTGGAACAGTCAAGATGAAAGTCGAGCCGGCAGTGCAATGACAGTTAGTTCGTTCAAAACTACGCTTCGGAAGTCCAACCGACGAACTCCAGATTGGTGCTGCGAAGTCAATATAAATCTGATTCCAACTCAACTTTTTTATAGTTTCATTAATCAACAATAGAGATCATTAATTATATTTTGGTTTCATAATCAATCACAATCATTAATCATGGCTTCAAAAAGTTTAATCATTAATCATAATCATTAAGGCTAAGTAATAATCACTCAATCAAGCATTGCTACCCGTCAATCATTAACGATCTGCTTTTCTGGTTGAAACTGGTCGAGCAAGGTTGCCACATTTAAATCTGTATTTTTTCTTTCAATTAGGGTTCATTCACATATTTCAAACGACGAAAATGACCATTTTTGACACCCACCCACCCCCTCGTAACGCTTTTTGTATGAATATTCTAAAAACTTCGTATGAGCCGTAACACCGTGAGGACACCCACCCACCCCCTTCAGCGTTATGAAAAATGTGAACAAGCCCTTAGCTGTATTTCTGTATCCTAGAACAAAATATGTATCTGTATTTTTAATCTGTGTGCTTTAAAATTGAGCTAGAAGTTAAAATTATGCAAGAAATCCATAGAAAATACCAATCATTTGTAACTACATTGCGGAATTGTCGCATCTAGGTTATATTATAGAGTTTTCAAAAATTAAAATTTTCATTTTACTCAAAAATCTTTATAAATCTGTATAATTTTGGCCAAATCATGGACGAGTACAGCTTTCCCGGGAAGCTCACAAGACTAATAAGAGCAACGATGGACGGTGTGCAGAATAGCGTGAAGATTTCGGGCGAACATTCCAGTTCGTTCGAATCCCGCCGGGGACTTCGACAGGGTGATGGACTTTCGTGCCTGCTGTTCAACATCGCGCTAGAAGGTGTCAAGCGGAGAGCCGGGTTCAATAACCGAGGTACGATTTTCACAAGATCCAGCCAATTTGTTTGCTTCGCGGATGATATGGATATTGTCGGCAGAACATTTGGAACGGTGGCAGACCTGTACACCCGCCTGAAACGTGAAGCGACAAAAGTCGGCCTTGTGGTGAATGCGTCAAAAACAAAGTACATGCTGATAGGCGGAACCGAGCGCGACAGAGCCCGCCTAGGAAGCAGTGTTACGATAGACGGGGATATTTTTGAGGTGGTTGATGAGTTCGTCTACCTCGGATCCTTGTTAACGGCTGACAACAACGTTAGTCGTGAAATACGGAGACGCATCATCAGTGGAAGTCACGCCTACTATGGGCTCCAGAAGAAGCTGCGGTCGAGAAAGATTCACCCTCGCACTAAATGTACCATGTACAAAACGCTTATAAGACCGGTGGTCCTCTATGGACATGAAGCATGGACCATGCTGGAAGAGGACCTGCAAGCACTTGGAGTGTTCGAACGAAGGGTGCTTAGGACGATCTTTGGCGGAGTGCAGGAGAACGGTGTGTGGCGGCGGAGAATGAACCATGAGCTCGCTAGGCTCTACGGCGAACCAAGTATCCAGAAGGTTGCGAAAGCCGGAAGGGTGCGCTGGGCAGGACATGTTGCAAGACTACCGGACAACAATCCTGCAAAGATGGTGTTCGCGTCGAATCCGGTTGGCACAAGAAGGCGGGGAGCACAGCGAGCGAGGTGGCTTGATCAGGTGCAACAAGATCTGGAGAACGTGGGCCAAAATCGAAGTTGGAGAGACACAGCCATGGACCGAGTAAATTGGCGTAACATCGTTAACGAGGTTTTATCAAATCATTGATGTAACACCAACTAAATAATTTTGGCCAAATTCTGTACCGTTTTGACTCATATTCCGAACACTTAAGGCCAGCTGTGACTTCAAATGCATCTGAGGGGCACAAATTAGTCGATATTCGTGAAAATTTTAATTTCTTCGCAAAACCTAACTGTTAGCTGTTGAGTGTGCCATTAATAATGTTTATTTTAACTTGTTTAGTATTGTTTTAACGCAGAAGTATGGAACAACATTTTGGCTGGCAGGCTGGCTGCTTGGGCACGTCAGGAGTTAATCATCAATATTAACCTCCTTTTCCCGAGCAGCCTAGATAGCCGCGTAGTGTCGGTAGCGGTTTTTTCAACTGGCTAAGAATTAACACTACGGACTGCCTGTTCCGGTGGTAAAAGTCCACCTCACAGGTGACCCCTAATTTATGGTGTGATGCGTACCGTGCCTAGGAATGAATGGTTAGGGGGGTCTAAATAAAACCTAACCGCAAACGGAGCCTGTAGGGTACCAGGGCGCCCTCCACAGTATTGAGTCCTTCCTGTGCTACCCGGAGCAATGGTGCAGGTGACCTTGTGTTTCTCCGAGATAATCGGCTGCCCTTCTTCAGTCTCTATCCTGAGGCTTAATAAGGGTGGGATTATGAATATGTTGACATTTAATTTAAATTATCACCTATATGGATTAGCATTATGCGTTTTACACAGTGTATTCTGTGCTCTTTCGCCTTTGGCGACTTTTAATAGATACCGATCTGGTTTTTTCGTTGCTGGTCTTTTTCGTGCTGAGATTGCAAAAAGCTTAATCCTGCCTAGTTTGGGTAGTGGCTACGGTTAGGTTAGCTCAGATCAATCTTCAGCATAAAAGAACAGCAACGATCAATCTTTGCAGACTCATGCAAAATGGTGCAGCCCAAGTGGCGCTAGTTCAAGAACCCTACTTCCGTAGAGGAAACTTTTATCTAGGTAACCTTGTGGACCCAGTTTTTGCTACTTTCAGCAAACCTGAAATGGCAAACTCGCGATCCATGCCCCGCGCATGCGTGCTCGTTAATAAAGCAATCGTTGCTACACTCATTTCTGAGTTAACTACCAGAGATGTATGTGCTGTCACAATCGATGTTTCTGTTGGTGACCTCAACAGAAAATACGTCTATTGTTCGGTATATTTACCACATGATGAACCATCCCCAACGGATGACTTCAAACGAGTTGTCGTACACTGCGTAACAAAAGGCCTTCCGCTGATTGTGGGCAGTGATGCTAATGCTCATCACATCATCTGGGGCAGCTCAGATATCAATTTGAGAGGCTCCAGTCTGATGGAATACTTAAGTAGTACAGACCTTGGATTACTTAACATAGGCAATCGCCCAACCTTCATGGTTTCTAATAGAGAAGAAGTGTTAGACATAACGCTCTGCTCGAATAGAATCAGTCACGAGTTGACGAATTGGCATGTATCAGATGAGGAATCATTATCTGATCATCGCTACATCTTCTTTGAACATTCAAATGTAACTGCACAGACTTTGCGTTTTAGGAATCCCCGGTCAACAAACTGGGAACTCTATATTGAATTGGTTGCGACCAAATTTCATGGATATTCTCCGTCCATTGAAAATCCAAGTGATCTGGATGATGCAGTTGATACTACAACATCCTACATTATGGAAGCTTTTGAAGAAGCATGTCCTCTGCGGTCTGTAAAGACTACAAGAGGGACCCCATGGTGGAATTCCGATCTGACTAGACTCAGGAAACAATGTAGAAGGAGTTGGAACAGACGCCGTTCAGCTGGATCAGAGTCGTTCAAGTCGGCTCGCAAGGCTTACAAGAAGGCTCTTCGTTCTGCTGAACGATCCGGCTGGAAAAACCTTTGTACAAATGTTTCCAGTTTGAGTGAAGTCAGTCGGCTGAACAAAATCCTTGCAAAATCTAAGGATTTCCAAGTGAACGAAATTCGCTTACCTAATGGTGACTTTACTTCTTCCGATGAAGAAGTTTTAGAATGTTTATTCAATACACACTTCCCCGGATGTGTGGACATAGCATCTACAGATGAACCAAATGTCTTTTCATGTAGTTACGAGTCTCTGGCCTCGGCTCGTAGTATCGTAACTACTGAATCGATTCAATGGGCACTTAATAGTTTTGCTCCTTTCAAATCTCCAGGGGCGGATGGGATTTATCCTGTTCTACTCCAAAAGGGATTTGAGTTTATCAAACATGTTTTGAAAAAGCTACTTGTAAGCAGTTTTGCTACCGGGTACATTCCCAGATCCTGGCGTGATATTACTGTAAAGTTTATCCCGAAAGGAGGACGTGCGTCGTATGAAGAAGCGAAGAGTTTTAGACCAATCAGTCTGACCTCTTTTCTTCTGAAATGTCTGGAACGCATTATCGATCATCACATCCGTGATGTTTATTTGGCAAACATGCCTCTTCATGTGAATCAAAATGCTTACCAATCTGGAAAGTCCACTGTGACTCTTTTACACAAAGTTGTATACGATATCGAGAAAGCATTCGCTCAGAAGCAATCCTGCTTGGGTGTTTTCTTGGATATTGAGGGTGCCTTTGATAACGTGTCTTTCGATGCCATATTGGAAGCCGCACGAAACCATGGGCTACCTACAATGATTACCAATTGGATTCATCAAATGCTCAAAAACCGACATCTCTTCTCGACATTGCGTCAAGCAGCGATTCGAAAATTGAGTGTTTGCGGATGCCCCCAAGGGGGAGTCTTGTCACCACTTTTGTGGAATCTCGTAGCAGATACGCTATTGAGGCAACTCAATAATTGCGGTTTTCCAACTTATGGATTTGCCGACGACTATCTATCTTTGATAGTTGGTATGTGCATAAGCACCCTATTCGACCTGATGCAAAGTGCTCTTCAGGTAGTCGAGAGTTGGTGTCGCCAATATGGCCTTTCGGTTAATCCGAATAAAACATCTATTGTTCTTTTTACGGAAAGACAAAACCGCGATGGAATTCGACCTTTACGTCTTTTTGGCACTGAGATTAATGTGACTGATCAAGTAAAGTATGTCGGAGTCATTCTAGATTCCAAACTTTCATGGACACCTCACATTAATTTCAGAGTCAAAAAAGCTTGCATGGCCTTCGGTCAATGCCGGCGAACCTTTGGTAAAACTTGGGGCCTCAAACCCAAATATATCAAATGGATTTACACAACAGTTGTTCGACCAATATTGGCATATGGATGTCTTGTGTGGTGGCAAATGGGTGAAGTGAGAATAATCCAGTCAAAATTGGGCCATCTCCAAAGGATGTGCTTGATGGCGATGTCTGGTGCGTTCTCTACAACTCCCACAGCAGCGCTCGAGGCCCTTTTCGACGTTGCGCCACTACACATACATCTTAAACAAGAAGCACTTTCTTGCTCTTACCGTTTATGGGTACTGGATCTACTGGAGAAAAATCCAGTGAATCGTAGATCTACACACACTTCGTTGTTTCCACTTTTGGTGAATTGGGACAAAATTGTCCTTGCTCCAAGTGATCTCACAATTGCTTGTCACTTTCCTTACAGGACATTTACCACACAATTCCCTTCACGGGAAGAGTGGACGTCTGGCTATTTGGAAAGAAGTATATCTAACAATATAGTATGTTACACTGATGGCTCCCTTCTTGAAGGTAGAGCTGGTGCAGGAGTATACTCTCGTGAGCTAAGGCTGAATCAGTTTTACTCACTTGGTAGAAACTGCACCGTTTTTCAGGCGGAAATATTTGCTCTTTTGTGTGGAGTGCAATCAGCACTTCAACAGCGCGTAATGGGTAAAGTCATATACTTCTGTTCAGATAGTCAGACTGCTATAAAAGCTCTTGCTTCGACCAACTCAAGGTCGAAGCTTGTTATCGCATGTCGAACTCAAATTGAGGAACTGAATTCAGTCAACTCTGTAAACCTTGTATGGGTACCTGGCCATTCTTCCATCGCTGGAAATGAATTGGCTGATGAGCTAGCTCGCGATGGAGCATCACATGACTTCATTGGCCCTGAGCCGGCTATTCCAATTTACAAGTGCTGGGTGAAGCTTCAGATAAACTCTTGGGCGGCAACTCAGCACAAGCAATATTGGAATAGTTTGGAGTCATGTCGTCAAACAAAATTGTACATTACTGAGCCATCTCCAAGGGTGGCGAAGTATTTAACAAATCTGTCAAAGCAGAATTGCAGTCTCTTGGTCAGAGCGTTGACAGGCCACTGCCGACTCAACTATCACATGGCAAATATTCAGCGTGCTGACTCATTTGTGTGTGATAGTTGTGACTCCGATTATGGAACTTCATATCACTTGATATGTAACTGTCCAGTTTTTTCGCAAATGCGATTCCAATTACTTGGTAAACACTTATTAAGTGAAACTGAATTCAGAAGCCTGAATCTTCAGGATATTCTGTTATTCTTAACCCGCTGTGGTAATGAGCTATAGGCTCTCTTTACGCTCATGCGTTTTGCAGTGTCCTTTTTAGGGCGCTGTTCGAACCCATTGTGGTATGGAGCTACATGCTCTCATTTCGCTTATGCGAGCTTCCCTCTTCAAGGGACCCCACTCCTATTTCCTCCCATCTTTCCCTTCCCTTTCCTCTCCCATCGGGTAGATGATGAAATAGGCTCAAATATGGCGATGGCACAAATCTCCCAACTGGTGGGGAACGTGCCTTTGGAGCCGGCCTTCTGATACCTGATTGTTTTAACGCAGAAGTATGGAACAACATTTTGATTCAAATGCCGAACACTGTGTTCATTCTGTCTCATATTCCGAACACCTTGATTCAAATTCCGAACAGCACGAAAAAATTGTATTCAAATGAACAGTTTCGCAAATAAATTTATCTGAGCTAGTTCTACTGACCTCGAACTAGAGAATCATCACTTCCCAAGTAACATTGGTAGTTGTATAATAGCTTGTTCAGCCATAAAATTGTGTAAACAGCCTCTTTTCATCTGAATAACCTGTTGTTCAGCTACCAATGTTACTTGGGTACTCCTAAGGTCTAAAATAGATTGGAATATGTTTAAACTGAATTGCAATTGACTGCCATTTCGTGGTAATTTGATGACATATTTCAGCGAAACATTTCAACCAAATCGCCATACAAAAACCAAGTGTTCGAATTATGAGTCTGTTCGGCATTTGAGACAAAACGGTATACAGAATCTGTATATCTGTATTTTAACAAAAAATCTGTAATCTGTATGTACAGATTCTTGGTCACAAAATATTCGAGAAAATCTTTAAAATACATATAACTCTGTATATGTGGCAAACCTGTGGTCGAGTAGTAAATTATCAGCATGAATCACCATGCAGCCAATTTTAGGCTGCGACGATGTGATGCTATAATTCTCTGATAGGGCACCTACTTATGTGACGTGACGTCCACAAAGCGCGCGCATCTGCCAGTTTTGTTGATATCGTGACCGGTGAGAATGTTTACATTATACAAATTGGAATAAATCGGAATATGTTTGGACATTTTGCTTGCTCTCTACTAAATTTACAAGAATCAATAAGTATATTTGAAGAAGATTATCTGACGGAAATACAAATAAGTGATTACCATAGAAAAACACTGAAAAATGGCCAATCTAAGACCACTTCACTGTCTCAATCTCGGTAAGAAAACAGATGTTCAAATTATATGCTATAGCACAAACTTATCCTTATGATTTAACTTGCAGATGCCAATCAGCAAAAAAACTTCATAAAATTCTTCAAAACACTTGCAGACGTAAGTAGTATTTGTAGCCATTAAGTGAATAACCTTCTGAGCCACCCATGTACAAAAACAAAGCATTGTTGAGAAATGCGGCAGATTACAATTTAGGGGAAAATGGGGCAGTTTGGCCACCTTAACCCTCTGTCCCATATGGTGGCTCCCAGAGCTCTATTGCAGGGCTGGTAGCGAGTCACTTTTAGTGACATCACAGACAATCAGACGTAAGGGGTTGTTCACATAAGTTCCATGTGATCTGTAATAGTATCTTAGTTATTATTAGTATGATGGAAGTTCATTGTTGAAAAACCGAAGGTCTATTTTCCTTAAAATAATTTGTTCTTTGACATGATTTAAAGTTGTAAATATAATATGTTAGTTTTGCCAATAAATTACAATTACAATTACAATTCTATTCAATTTTTTTTTATTACCTATTAGAGTGGTTAAAAAAATCGGTTTTGCTCAACACCGCTCATTCGATTCAATATCAAATTCTAAGTGTCCTCCCAAAATTTGAGCTCATTCGGATGAGAATTGAGACTGCACAAGCCCTTCCAAGTTTATATGGGAATTACTATGGGAAAAGCACGTAAATCATTCAATCGATCATAGTGTTTGCCCATGTGCTCTTGGGGATTAGAACTACGTTGACACGTTGACACGACCGTTTTCAAAACGGACGCCTCAGTAATTAGATATTGATTTTTGTATGAGTTGTAAAACTTTGGCTATAATAATTGGGCTGCTTTTCAGGCATCACTGGATATATGCAGTAAAACATAGTAGCAATGATTTATGTGTGCTATCTATCGCGCCAGATGCAACAATGTTGCCTGTTCAGAAGATAAATGAGCACTGTAGAAGAATTTGCAAATGGATATTATGGTAGTTTAGCATCAAATTGAGCAGGCCATGCATTTAGGACAGATCATTAATACTCAAACTGTCAAGAAGTGCAGATTGGAAAACTCCACAGATATAAATCAATAACTAATTACTGAGATGACCGATTTGAAAACGGTCTTCGGCAAAGTTGTAGCTGATAAATGTATCTTACATTATCAATGCAGCTCTAGTCCCCAAGAGCACATGGGCATACGCTATTACCGATTGAATGATTTGCTTGCTTTTCCCATAGTAATTCCCATATAAACATAGAAGGGCTTGTGCAGTCTCAATTTTCATTCGAAAGAGCTCAAATTTTGGGAGGACACTCAGAATTTGATCTTGAATCAAATGAGCGGTGTGGAGCAAAAACGATTTTTCGAACCACTCTAGTATGTATGTAGTCACCATCCGATACTGACGAAGGATGGATGTGTTCCCCAATACACGGTCCTTTCGTGCGGCGTCTTCTGGTAGCTGGATGGAGTTTTTTGTGTGGGGGATTGGAAATCGAACCCATGACCTTCCGCTTACGAAGCAAAAGCGTAACCTCGAGGCTATGGGACCCCCCCCCCTTTTCTTATTGTGTTACCATTCAATATGCATGATTTTTCAACAACTACGTTTAATGTGAGATTTACGTAAGATAAAAACATTAATGTGAATTCGCATATTCATTTGGCGAAATATACAATCAATAGAAAATCATTCAAATTAAAGCTGTGAAAAAACTGTGATTCAAGAATATAATTCAATTAATACTTTAATGATATTGATATACACAACTTTTTTTTACATCCTGTAATGATGTTAATTGTACGTTAAAAGCTGAATACATAGGCTCACTATGCTCACATAATGTTTTTTTTTTCACATGTTCTTTGGAAATAAAATATCTGCTTTATGATTTTACCTATAGCATAGCAATCTTTTATCAATGTTTCTCTGACTGATCCTAAAATGATATGAGCTAGAAACAGTGTTATATGTCTATTGTACTCGTGTTCAATTTATTATAGATTCCGGTTTATGGACGCATAAGAAATAAACAACAGGCACTTCGAATAAACTTTGAGTTTTCTCCCAGGTGATCGTACGTATATAAATTTTACTCATGAATTTATTTTTTTTAATCAGAATTTTCCAATTGTGATGCAGTTTTAAAGAATGTTGATATAAACAATTTTAGTCCCTCATTTTCGTCAGGAGGAAAATGACTAGTAGATTCACTGAGTAGAAATAAGTGGCGACAATCTTATTTTAATATGGTTTTTACATTGCCATAATAAGAAATACCTCTTTTGTAACAGCGGTATAAATAATCTAATTCCAGCTTCATTTTCGCAAAATTTACAAGTAGAAAGTAGGCGTTGTGAAGCGTTGCATTTGCCACCGAAAAATGAATCTTGTAGGAGACTGTTATAGAAGCCTAAGGTAACTTTACTCTTAAATATTCACTATAAAAATGACTATGGAAAGTAAGACGCTGAGATCGATCATTAGGGTTCACTTGCTAGGTTCGAGAAATTGTTGAACAGACAAGGAAAGTGACTTTTTTCTTTAAGGATATATGAACGTAATGACCAATAAATACTTTTAACAATAAAAAATGAAATTAACTAGAACTACTACTAAACAGCCTAATTTTGTTAAGACTTCACGACAATTGACATTTAAGCCTCTAATCTTACGTAAAAGACAGGAGTAATCAGAATAGCACTTAAATGACAAATTATTCAAAACCATTTCGACTAGACAGTATTAGTAATGACACTACTACACTACTATTTCAAACAAATTTTGATGGAGCTGCTGATCTTCACAATGCTTCCTTTTCTCAGAAGCAAGGGAATATGGGTATTTTTCAAAAACTATCACGTCACAATACTAATAAAAAAAAAAACAGTGTTCATGTGGGCGCCATTGCCTAGTCAGTCTGAGTATTGGTCCTAGTAGAGGGTAAACTTGGTAAAAGCCATACCGAGGGTTCAGCCTTGACAAGTTAAGCTGTCAGGCAGCTCCAACTGAATACCACACAAAAAAAAAATGGGCTTGATATCAACTGTATGAATTTTAGTTAGTTCAAGGTGAAGAATTGTAATCTGTCTGTGCTTCGTTCTTCATATTCCATTTTGATTCCCTTGATTTTCGTCCGTTACTTCTTCGGTCAGCTGGCCGATCGCCGATGTTTTTCCCAAGAAGCTTGGGGCCCGCATCTTCGAATCTCGAACCGAACTTGGAATAAGATCCATTCCAACACTCGTCGCCAATGTAGGAGAGTGAAAACACATCTTGAATATTTATTTAGTGTGTTGAATAACAATGTTTTATTTCAAACCACGGTAAAAAGAAGCAAGGTATTATACTCCGAAAAATGACATCTGGCAATGACGTCATTCCTATCGCAAACTCGAACGAGTGCAAAAGAAAGCAAGGCTTGCTCTTTTTTACTGTCCTGTAAGCCTCATGCTTGACGATAGGAATGACGACACATGTTTTGATTTAAAACCGTTGTTTACACGTGGGAATAGTCTACCTTGTTGTGTCTACCGTGATTTCAAACCTCTTCTTCTTCTTCTTGGCATTAACGTCCTCACTGGGACAGAGCCTGCTACTCAACATAGGGTTCTTATGAGCACTTCCACAGTTATAAACTGAGAGCTTTCTTTGCCAAAGTTGCCATTTTCGCATTTGTATATCGTGTGGCAGGTACGATTATACTCTATGCCCAAGAAAGTCAAGGAAATTTCCATAACGAAAAGATCCTGGATCGACCGGGAATCGAACCCAGACACCTTCAGGATGGCTTTGCTTCGTAGCCGCGGACTCTAACCACTCGGCTAAGGAAGGCCCCAAACCTCATATGTCACTATCGACATCCATGGCCTACTCTAATGGTGGTAAGCTCCATCGAGGTTAGTACCGCAATCGTGTATTATCCTCGATTTTGCTAAGCACCGAACGGTATTATCTTCGATTTTAATCCCGGTATTAACTTTAGTGCGGCGATTTTTGCATACTAAAGAAAATCGGAGATTAACCAAAATGTGGCTACGTGCTTGGTTTTGATCTCACTCACACTAGTGTAGCCATGAAAACAAACGTCAAAGAAAAAAGCAAAACAGTGGATGTTTATATTATTTGCGTGAGTGATTTATGCAGCTCCCCTTATTTTCTGCTAATAGTTTGCAGTGAAAAGGTTAGTATAATAATATATACTACATATATCCAATACTTAACTAAAAAAATTGAATGAAGGTAAATCATGGCAGGACGATCACCCGCTCCGGCAGCTTGCACAGGCGTCGTCATCTGGTCAAGCCGGTCCGTTCACGAGAGGATCTGCTTCGTGCGGACAATTATGCCAAGAAGTACCTGTAGATGCACCACGAAGTGAGCGAGGAGGCCAGTAGCATTTACATTCCGACCATGCCGAAGGTTGCCTCCGTGATAGTGAAAAGATCCACAAGGCGCTGTCCCAGTTCAATAACGCCACATTCATCAAGTCAAACAATGCCACCAAGAACGTAGCGCATTGCCGAGCAGCCTACGGATATCCGACGCTGAAATCGATCCGCCATCTGATCTACAATCGCGGATTCGTGAAGCACCGAAAAAGCCGCATTCCCATCACCGACAAGTTTGGTTTTGAGCGTAAGATGCAGGGCGTCGTGGATGTGGTGTGATCTACACTCCCGGACTCTCATTCCGCAAGGGCAACAACTTCCTGTGGCCGTTGAAGTTCAACACCCCAAGCAGAGGGTGGCTTAAAAAGAAACACCACTACGTCGACCAATCGTGAGTGCAGTACAGGTAAAAGCGATCTCCGAAAAGAACATCAAATAAAAATTTTCAATAGGTATGTAATTTTCATGTACAATCAGATATGATCAATAAATTGCTTAGGCGGCATCCATTTATTATGTAACGCAAAAATTGAAAATTATTGAGAACAAGTTATGTGTTCAAATATTTATTAAAAATAACTATTGAGTCTGTTCACACTATTTTTATGTCAAAATGTAGCTCAAAGTATAGGCAATCAGTGAAAATTTAGAGGAAACAGATTTCATGACGAACATACTAAAATTTTCGAATTTCGTTCTTCATCCTGATATGTTGATGGTCAAACGATTGATACTACTACAATATCTAACTGACATGAGTAATTATAACTTTGCTAAATTATATAAATCTGTAATATGTATTGTTCATGAAGCAGTGGTGAATAGTGATTCTTCATCCTACAGCACAGAAATATGTTACGAAAATAGAATTAGTTTTATGCAAATATGAAGAAAAATCAAATTATAAAAAAACAACGCTGATTTTTTTGTAAATTTTTTTGCTGGGCGGTTATTGGAACACACTGATACAATAGCCTTTAACAGGGTCTTTTATGTTTTATTACAGTGATTTGGTTTAACAAATGCATATAATGTCAGACGACTTCTCTTGAAAGCTGTTGATGTAACTAGAGGATATCAGTACGAAAAAGATTGCATTTTACACAAACATTCGGTTCTGCCTTAGTGAGCGGTAATAGGGGCATGAGCAGCTATACTGTTATACTGATAGTATTGCATATTTGATTGAAGGCCCCTTTGCCTCTGTTTTTTTCAGGCTCAGACCATGAGTTGGTCCATGTCGCCTAAGCCTATGGGTTCCAAAATATATAACTGACAAACACGTTCTGAAATGTGATCGTCAAAAGGTATTTTTTATTTTATTTATATATTTTGTTATATAAGACTTATAGCATAGACAAACCGACGTAACACTTTTCTTCAAAATCCGCCCATTTATCACCGTCATCATCTGGTGAGCATGTTGCACGAAACACTGTTTTGTGTAACAATCAGTGCCGGATTTGGGCTTTGGGGGGCCCGGGTCAGATCTCATAAATGGGGCCCTTTTATACAAATTAAAGCACGTTTTGGGATTTCACAAGCCAACGTATTGAATTTGAATTTTGAACGAGATGGTCGGTCCAACGATATGAGATGCCCAAATGCATAGTGGTGCAAGTGACATTTTCGATTGTTAGCTATATACATCGCAAAATTCAACTGTTTTCAAACTTTTCAATAGTATTTTTAGATTATTTTTCCGTCCAATGGGAAAAATATAACAATTCGTAGAAGATTGGCTCGTTCTCTGGCTTCTATACAATTTGTATGGAGAGAAAAGCTCCAGAGCTCATTTTGATTCTATTCTCAACAAGTTTCCAGTTTGTCTCTACTGGCAAGAAAAAAGTAAACAATGATTGATTTTCATAAAAAATGGTCAAGTTTGGAGAGCTGCATCTATGCTTCTTGCAAACCGATGTTGCATGTAGCATGTTGCAAATAACTTCAAATTAGATCTGTGAATAAATCATCAAATTCTAAGTTTCTAAGTTCTTAAAATTCTCCCATTTTGACGAACATGTTCAAATTTTGATACTATGCTATTTTGAAGACAAACAATTTACGATAAGTATAATCTTTTACAAAGTTTTGCATTTCATCGAATTTGACATTTAAAATATACTCTTATTAAGAATTTTGGCATTTTTTTTTAAATATATTTTTTTTAATACCTTCCGAGCTCTTTAATGGAATTTGATTAATTTCCCTTAAATCATATTTCAAGTTATTTATTAGATGTAATTCAAATTTCAGGTCAATCGGTTTGTAAGAAGCTGTCATAAAGTTCCCTAAACTTGAACATTTTGTATGAAATTCGGCTTTTTTGTAAGAACTTCCCTTACACTTCAAGTTTCTGATAGAATTGCAAATATGTTTAAATGTAAAAGTTCTGATAGGAACCCAATAAACTCTTTAAATTGAGCAATGCTTTACATGTTTAGCCTTTTTTTAAGATCCTGCAAAAACGTTAAGCGCATTTAAATTCCCATGTTTTTTAAAAACTAAGTAGAGAAGAATTTAGACAATTTTGGCTTAACATGTATTTTGTAATCATATGTAATATGATAATCCTACAATCATTGACTAAACTATACTGTGCGAATCAGATATTAGGTGAAGAAAAAAAAATAACTCAAGTATTGGAAAGTTGACTTAAACGTTTGTGTTATATGTTCAAGTTTCTAAAGAGAAAATATTAGAAGGTATTTTAAAATGACGTTGTTCTTAATTTTGGTTTCTCGGGGGGGTGGGGGCCTTAATCAGAAGGCCCGGGGCATTTGCCCCCTTGGCACCCCCCCAAATCCGGGCATGGTAACAAGACCGTGCAGAAGGCGTCAAACACGAAGAAAAACGCGCGCTTCTGGTTGAGGTTCGTAACATTATGCGAATTTGAATTGGTCGTTAAAATTTTAGAGTCCTAACTGGAATTTTGAGAGACAGTTCAAAATATTTATCAAAATATGAAGCTTTCCAGAAAACTTCTCAACAAATCCGATGAGTAATAATAATAATATTTTTTTCAATTTAATTGCTTATTTTTTATTACCCCCTTATTTATTATTATTATTTTAAATGAAGGAACTCCTGAAGAAATCCCAGGAAGAATCATTAGGATAATCATTTGAGGAATTCTTCTTGAAAACCCTGAAGGAGTTCCAGTAGAAATCACTAGGCGAATTCCTGGAAAAAATCTCGATGTATTCGAAAAACATTTTTTTTAAATCTTGGAGTAATTCGTGGAATACCTGTAAGAATTCCTGAACCCTTCAGGAACAATAATTTGCGGGATTTCGAAAGGAATAACAGAGGTAATATGTTTAGATTTCCTTAGATTAGTTCCTTAAGAAATTCCTGAACGAATGTAAGCTTTTTTCCTGGCGATTCTGACAGGGATTTTTTTACGCATATTAGCGAACTCACCTTGCCCATGAGTGAATAACTTGCCTGATGAGTTCAAATTCACTTCAATAAAATTTAAAAAAAACATGAGGAACCACCTTTTAATACAGATAAATAAGAATTATCCTCTTCAGTAATTTCTAGCTATTGTATGTAGAAATCTCTGAAAGAAATTTTAGAGTTATTTGGAAAAATACTTACAGGCAACGCTGGTGGAATTTTATAATAAATAAAAATACTGAAAGAATTCCAGGGCAAATATGAAATAAAATTCTAAAATTCTAACCTCGGGAGAATATGCTGGAAGATTTAAGAAGGAATTACTAAAAAACCCTCGCTAGAATCCCCTACATAATCTGTGGAATAAATCCTAGAGCAATGATGGATGAAATTTCTGGAGAAATTCTGCCAAGGCCTCAGGAGGAGCTTTTGAAGGAATCTCTTTGAGGACTCTTGGAATAATTCTTAATTCAGACTACGCCGTTGTATACAAGCGGTTTTCGTGATATTGAAATTCATCGAGAAACAGATAATTCCGCGGAGGTTCCGAAAATATTCCTGATCAGATTAATCCAGAAACTACATGGTTTTTTTTTTGTAATATAGGGATCCGGTTCCTATCCTTGACACTTTTGATTCATTTTTTTAGTATTTCCTTCGAAATTCCTTTCGGAATATCGTTTGGAATTCATTCCAAATTTTCTTTGGATTTTCCTTCAAAATTTTTAAATTTCCTCTAGAATTTCTACTAGATTTTATTTCGGATTTCGTTTGCAATTTTCTTCGGAATTTCCATTGAAATTCCTTTCGGAAGTTCCTCCGAAGAGTTCATTTAGGAAGTTAACCCCTCTACCGGCAGCTTCATTTTTTACCGCAAAATTCAAATTCAAATCATTATAACCTTTTTGATTTTCAATATTTTTGCACCATTTTTTCACGAGCTCTCAAAAAACTCTTCTAGCCTTAGGATCTGTGTCGATATTGATCATTGGTCATCTGGTTTTGAAGATATTCCAAAATTCCTTGGGGGACCGACCCGTAACTAGAATCCCCCGTTAATTTCTCGGGCTACAGAATTTTAATCGTATTCGGATATTCACTCTTCGAAACAATACATTAATGAGAGTATGTTGTGAAAAAATGAAGCAATTTGGTGTTGCCGTCTCTAAGTAGTGACCATTTAGGTTTTTGGAACCAAGCTGGCAAAATAAAGATATTAAAAACTTCAAAAAACATCATATATTATATATCATATAATTTTCAAATATCTCCAAGAATACTGAACCGATTTGTATGATTTTTTCAGAGAAGCTCCTAATTACCTGGCATTATATAGCCCACATTTTATTTTTTTTTGATAAATTGATCAAACACAAAATGGCCGCCAAAGACATTTTATATGGAAAATGTCGGTCCCTCAAGGAACATCGGAATATCTTCAAAATCAGATCACCAATAATTAATATTGACACGGATTCTCAAACCAGAAGAGTTTTTTGAGAACTTGAGAAAAAATGGTACAAAAATATTGAAAAACAAAAAAGTTATAATGGTTTGAATATTTATTTTGCGGTAAAAAATGAAGCTGCCGGTAGAGGGGTTAATCCAGGAACTTCCTTCGAATTCAATATTTTTTCTGGATTTTTTTTTTCAGAAAAATTCAGGAGATCCTCACATTGCATTCCATTTGAAGGTCCTCCACAAATTTGTCTGGAAGATCCAGGAATTTTCTCCAGATATTTCTTCCACGATTCTTCCATAAATTGTTTCATGAATGACTCTAGGGATTCCTTTCAAATTTCTTTCAGGAATCCCTCCGCCGTGCTTCAAGGAATTTCTACAGAATACTTCAGTAATTCCTCCAAAAATCCACCAAGAATTAATCAGTATATACTCCTCCAGGATTTCCACAGGGATTTTGCCCAAGAATTTCTCTAAGAACTTCTCCTAGATTTTTGCGGAGAATTTTTTCAACCGTTCTCCAGAATTCTGGAAGGAACTCCTGGATGAAACCCTAGAACATTTTCTAGAAAAAACTTCCTAGAAACTTTCCGAAGGAAGTTATAAACATAAGCATTGATAACCGTGCAATTCGTAGTTGCTACTACGTGATTGACCAGAATAATCGAAGTTGCACAAGAAACCAAGAGATGTAGCTTGGGAGTAGATTACCATCTTCACTGTAAACTTTCGAGAACTCCAAACATTAAAAAGTCAAGGGAAGGGAAGGAATGTTAGAGTGACAACCAATTGTTACTTGGGACCGAGCTCACTTCTGCATCTCCTTGGTTGTCATGGGAAGGAGTTTTGTAAGTGGGGAGGGATCATAGCTGCAAGTTCAGGATTCACCTTGGCAATTGATGCGATTTATGCAACCCCAGTTCAAAAAATACCTATCAGTACTCTAAAGACAACGTGAACATACTGTAAGTCGATACTTTAAGCAGCGAACCATTCAAAGGTTATTATTATAATTATAAAATCAGGTGAATAGAAGGTATGAGGTTTTAAATGTTAATGTACAAGAGTCTATGTAGACACTCATAGTGACGAACTGTTCATATTTTGTTAAATCATTTAATTTACAACAAGTAACATTTCCACCGTTTCATGATAAAAATACGTTTCATAATATATTGTACATTTGAAACAAAAGCATGGAGCGAGCTCACCAAATAGATCATCCTTAATTAATCAACTGTGAGCTACTTTAATCAGCATGCTCATTTCACGAAAGCAAAATATCACTCTGCAACGCGGAAACCTAAACTCAGAGAACGCGTGCAAACTAAAACAAGAAAAAAAAACTTTAGCGACGATGCAATAAAAAAAAATGATTTTTCTGGTGAAGATGAAACGAACCCAAAACTCAAACCCTCAAGAACGCAAATTTGGAAAACCAGACAGCGGCTCAAGCAGAAAATTTGTCCGATTGGTCACTACCAGCGAGTACCCGATCAAGCTCTCAGTCCGGCTCTCCAGATCCGCGCTCCTGAAAATTTGAGGTCCGACTTCGATGCATCTTCACCTTCTGCTTGGGCTTTAAGGCCCAAGTAAAAATGATGAAAAAGTCAAAACTGAAAAAACACCTTTTTTTTTAAATAGACAAATCGAAGAAAATAAAAACACACAGCTCTTTCATTTACCAAATAAAAAGGCTGTGTGTTTTTATTCTCATCAATTTGTTGTTTTAAAAGGAGAAAACTGCTTTTTCAGATCTGACGTTTGTGCCATTTTTTCTTGCACCTTAACGAAGCACTGTCCAGCAGAATGCGTGCAGAATAAACTGACTTATTTCCGCTATGGACCAATGCACGAGTTTACTAATTTGACGTTTGAGTGGTGCCGAATTCACTCGTTGCCATGGTCACGTAAATAACACGGCACCGCTCAAACGTCAGACAGTGAACTCGTGCATCGGTCCATAGACACTTTTTTTCAAAAACTGCGTGACAGATCAATTTTAAACACATTCGTTCGCGCGCGCTGCCCACTGCGATCCTTTCCGAAGGATGTTCTATAGAGAAATTCTAAATGGATTCCAAATGAAATTCCTAAGGAAATTCCGAAAAAAAATCCAATGGAAATTCCAAAGGCAAATCCACAAAAAAATTCGAAGGAAATCACGGGAATTCCGATGGAAGTTCCAAATCACGAAAGAAATGTCAGTGGAAATGCCGAAGGAAAATCCAAAGGAAATTACAATAGAAATGCCGAAGGAAATTACAGTGGAAATGCCAAAGGAAATTCCGAAGTAAATCCCAAAAGAAATTCTAAAGGAAATTTGAAAGATACGTCCAAAGAAAATTCTGAAAAAAAACAGGGAATTTCGAAGTAAATTAAAAGAAAATTCCGAAAGAAATCCCAAAGAAAAATTCCAAAGTCAAAAGAAATTCTCAAGGAAATTCCAAAGAAAATCCAAAAGAAATTCTGAGGAAAATTCAAAAATTCAAAGGAAATCCGAAAGAAAATTCCGAAGGAAATTCCAAAGGCCTTTCCAAAGACAATTCCGAAAGATAATCCAAAGAAAATTTTGAAGGAAATTCCGATGGTAGTTCCAAAGGAAATTCCAAAAAAAAATGAAGTAAATTCCGGAACATACCGAAAGAATATCCCGAAGGTACTTCCTGAAGCTTAATTCATCCAGGAAGCTTCAGGAAGTACCTTCGGGAAATTCTTTCGGTATGTTCCGGAATTTACTTCATTTTTTTTGTACCTGTAAGTAGACCTGTGCGCCGCCGCGCCACGCCGCCGCCGCCGATCCATTTCACGTCACGCCGACGCCGATTGGTACATCGGCGGCGCGCCATACGCCGATCAACGTGACGCCGCTAATTTTCCGTTTTCACGCCGATAAATAATTTAGCTCAGAATAATTTATGATGTAAAAAAATACCCCAGGTAATATTAGGTATTGCCTTGGGATAAAAATTAATAAATCGTACATCAATGCTTCAAGGGATTTCACAAGAAATTGTCCCAGAAATCACCCAGTGGATCCTGCAGGAATTTTTCTACGAATCCCATCGAGAATAATTTTAAAGTTTATTTTAAGGATACCTTGTGCAGTGTAAATTCATTAGGAAATAATTCTAGAGATTCCTCCAAGATTTTTTTAAGGGTTTAATCCTTCGTGGAATTTTATTTAAGTTCCCTTCAAAAAATTGTTCTTCAAGAATTCCTTACTTTACAAGAATTCAAGGAGTTTCTTCACGATTTTGGAGGATTCCACAATGAATTCTTAGAGGTATTCAACGTCTGATTGCTTAAGATTTTTCTGGGCTACATGCATTTGTTTCGATTTCCCTCCATGAATTAGATGTTTCATAAATTACTGCAGTAATTCATTTTTAACATAGTCCAATAATTGTTGCTGGATTTTATCCAAATAAATGTTACGTAATTCATCCAATATTGTTCGATTTATCAAAGTAATTCTTTTATCAAAGTAATTCCAAAACAGAAAACCGACTTTCGATTAGAGTAAAGTGGGGCAAAAGTTCGAGTGGGGTAAGAGTTTCTTTTTAAGATTTCTAGCTCAATTCAAAACAAATCTTATAAATGTCATGGTGTTTCGAATGCTATTCAAGTAAGAGACTTTCACTCAAAATATCATAAAAATCGATTGAGATTTGGAAAAGTTATGGCTATTTGTTGTTTTTTGACGTGAATATTGTAATTTTCGGTCAAACTTTCGTTGCATGGAACCAATTGAAGATAAAATCTTTTTCAATATTTTATGTAAGGGCGTTTCTAGGCCTATCATAAGGTTGCTTTGAGTTGTATTAGTTTCTGAATAAATGCTTGAAAACAGTTTTTGGCCCATAGTGGGGCAAAAGTTCGAATCAGCGGGGCAAAAGTTCGACCCATGTATGAAATCATGGAAAAATTTGCAAATTGCCTAAAATCCACATATTATCTTCAAATTTAGTTAAATTTGTCTGATCGTGTGAATACTGTCACCAAAATTTTACATTTCCACTTAGTTTTGCGAAAAAACTGCAATTTTTGGGTATATTACGATTAACCCGGTTTTGGGTAATTTTTTGATGAAAATTTAGTGTGTATTTTTCGGCAAACTTAAGTTTACGGCTGGTGTAAAGTATGCCTGTCATTAAAGGATTGATATTTTGTGTTTAAGCCAGCGAACTTTTGCCTCACACTAGATTCGAACTCTTGCCCCACCGGTGGGGCAAAAGTTCGATTAAGACAATCAATTTTAAAACTGTTATAACTAAAAATGGGTAAATATTTTGACACAAGTTTATTCAGCAAAATTATAGCCAATATGTTGAAGGTTCACTGTATGGTATTTGTTTTGTTTTAATAGCTATTGTTTTCCTGGAAACTTTGATTATACCACTAAGGTCGAACTTTTGCCCCACCTTACTCTACATGAAAAATTATATATCCATTCAAAATAAATCTTTTGACAATATATCAACTGTAATCGATTGCTAGGATGCCAGTACTTGTTTTAAAAATATAAATTGTAATTCTTTGAAAAAAAAACATGCATAACTATTCAAGTTTTCTTCGAAGAAATTGTCAAAGTTACCCGTTTTACGATACGTAATAATCCTAGAGCTCTAACAGCAATTACTCCATATAGTTTTATCCAGAATTTAACCGAAATAAACTTCAATGAACCCATGATGGGTGGCCTTTTGACTCCTTTTAAGTGATTCTGTCAAGAGTATTGGATGGATTTTTTAATTTTCTAGGAGTATTTTCCAGGGCTTATGTTCTGGATATTTGAATTTCTACGATTATTTAAATTTTGCGGATACACCTCTAAGAATAATCCGAAATTTACCATCAGATTTTTCCAGGAGTTTCTTGGTAGATCTCAATAACTTTTTGTTCAGGGATGCCTCCAAGAAATTGTTCAGGTATACATCGATATATTTCTTCAGAAATTCTACCTAGGATTCCTTCTCAATTTTTATCATGAATTCACCCTTATTCATTTAAAATCGTTCAAGGGTTGTCTAGAATTTTTGAATGGATTTCTCCAACATTTTTTAGAGTAGAATCTATAAGACATTTACTTCTTGGAATTTCTTAAAAAATTTCTGGAGGAATTTTTTTAAGAATTAATTCTTTTAAAAAATGTTTCTAGCGCTTCTTCCAAACAGTTCTTACGATACGGCATACATTTCTTCAAAAATCTCATTCCCCTTACTAGTATGTGAGAAAAATGTCGCCTTAAAATAACCACTATGAACTATGGAACAATGGAAAATTTATTCTGACAGAGTCCTGTGAGATTTCCTCTAGATGAAATTGCTTCAATTATTCCTCCAAGTTATTTTTTAAGGAATCGTGCCATAGATCATTTTTGAAGAATTCCTTCTGTAATTCCCATTTGCATTTTCTCAGAGATTGTTCAATATATATCTTCATTGTTTCTGGAGTTTCTGTAGAGATTCCTCCGATGAATTCTCCAGAAGTTCTTACACGGTAATCTTGACATATTTTTCATCAGTTTCCTACTAGAATTTTCCTAGGATTTCCTTGAATTACTTCAATGATTCAGTCAGGATTTTGTTTAGTGTTCGTACAAGAATTAGGCAAGCTTTAGGCATTTTTTTCCAAAATTATGATCCAAAGTATTTCCTGACAGATTTTTTTCACTAAATGCTCCACAAGTGCCTGAAAAATTTTTTCTATATAATTATTGGTTAGTTTCTTCAGAATCTTTTCAGGAACTATTTCTTGAACATATTCAGAGATTTTCAAAGGAATTTTCTAAACAAAAATTCCAAGTAATTCCTTGAAGATTCTGCAAAGATCCATGGAAGAAGTCCTCAAATAAATTTTGCATATATTCCAACAGAGAGAACTTCAGGAATCTCCTAAGGATTTTGGTGTTGCTTTGATTTTCGTCAAGAATATTTCCATAAGTCAGTGAGTTGCTCTCCTCTCTTCAAAAATGTTTCATATCATCAATACTCATGAAAACTCCTCTAGAAAAATTTTTTACTAGTAATTCTCGAAATATTTCTTCAGGGTTTGCTACAGTAATTTCTTCTGAAATTTTCATTGGAAACCCTGAAAAATTTGATGTTTTCACTCGGATTTTTCTTCGAATAGGTATCTTTAGTATCTTCCGTTAGTATGATAGGAACAAATACAGGATACAAATTTCAATCACTTAAGTATGATCGTCCCGCCGCTATGGATCAATGATTGATGAAGTACAGAATTATTCATCATATAATTTTAAAATACAGTACTAACCCGATTTTGTTAGTCCCTTTTTAGAAAATCTTGTTGTTCGCACTGTTTCATGATTTAATTTTATCCCAATCTTTTTAGCCATGTTAAAGCTACTATGAATATTCATAACAATGCAAATGAAAAACATTGATAAACACTTTGCTTACACTTTGAAGGAGAGTTTAACAAAATTTTGAAAAAGGGGCTTACAAAATCGGGAAAATACGTGAAATGATACCCGAATATGAAGATGAGTTATATTGAAAACTAACTTTGATGCTGCGATGTCGTAGATTTTGATAACTCAGCTTGTTATCATTTTGGTCGTTTTATCGGTTAAAATATCAAAACGGAGAGCAGATAACTGTTCCTAAGAAATCTAATAAAAAACTATTTTTGCCATCAGTGACAGTGATGTTAAATGTCATGAACATCACGTAGCTTTGACAATCGAATATTGCGAATATCTTCCATCCCCGTGGAAAAGTCATTCGAAAGTGTTTGTCTCTGGTGATCATTTCTGAATTACTTGCAGTTGGCCATATTTGCGCTTGGAAAACCGCTAGCATTTCAATGTTTCTCACTGAGGTTAGATATATTTTTGACTAGCATTGACATAAGCCTGCATCAAATTTGTTACAAAAAATATGACAGAATAACAAAAACGAAATATGATATCGAACAAGGTTATAATGATTTGATATCAAATAACGATACTGCTGAAAATAAGATACGTTTTCGACATTTTTTCTTCATGATGTTAAACTTTGGTCGAGTAATGTAAACAGCTTACAAGAAATTGTGATAGAAATTTGTACATTTTTTTCTGTTCCGTGAAAATAAAATACCGATAATATCCGAAGCTGTGATTATTAATTGTGGGATACTATGGATGCCAGATTTATTTTCTTTTTTCAAAAAGGCAAGCAAAAAGTCTAGTAAATTTCTACAAAAATGCAAATAAAATTTTGCACAAAATTAAATTACTTTTCTTCAATTTTCTTAAAAAGAGTTTGAATAATCAGGTTAGATAATGTATCTTAGTAGCACCAACGTGGATATAATGGCTGAAAATAGGCCTAATCTCTATTTTAATCATAAGATTGTAAGACAGATATGGGAAACTTTTTTGTCATTGTAATTAAACGCATACGGTTTCATAAAATATAAATTTAGGATTTTTATGTTCAATTTTATTTCACGCCGCTGTACGCCGCCGCCGAAAATTGTCAACGGCGTGACGCCGATGACGCCGCCGCCGCCGGCACAAAATTGCTCTGACGCCGCCGCCGACCACAAATATTTCGGCGCAGTAAGAACTTTTGGAGGAATCTCATGTATATATTACCAGAAGGAACTGCCGCAGAAACTACCCAAAAGAACTTTCGAACTAATTTTTTGATGGAACTTTCAGTACGAACTTTTCCGATAAACATCTTGAAGTGATGGATTACATCAGCGATTCCCAAAGTGGGCGAATTCGCCCCCCTGGGGCGATTTTCAGGTCCAGGGGGGGGGGGGGGCGAAAATTTGTAAAACAGAATTTGAGGGGCGAAAATGCTAGAAAGGGGGCGAAAAACAGAAATAAATCCAAAGTTTGCAAGAGACACTCATATTTTAATGAAAGCATATACATCTGAGGAAGAATTTATTTGACACCTATCTTTTTCATCAATTCTTTACCTCTAAACGCATTATGATAGACGACGATTGTTATTGAAATCTGAATGAGTTACGTCAAAAATAATTTTGAATACATTTGAAAGCAGAAAATATATGAGAAAATAATTGAGTTCCAAAGATAAAATCACTGAAAGCCGTATAAAATCAGTGACAAAAGTTAGTAACCAAATCCTGTGTTTTCACACAAAATGCCAAAGTTTGGGGCTTTGTATCTCTGCTTTTGGTAGTCTGAATTGGCGCAAATTTGAATAACGAACTACAAATAACTTGAAGTTTTGGGAGTTGTTACATTGCAGTCATTATCCACAGAGTTTCAGAGGGTTGTTCAAAAAAAAGTAACCGAGAAACTTTTTAAATTTGTTGGTCTGTTCGCCAAAGTTGTCTAATTTCAGAAGTCACACAAATTTGCAGAACACGCCAACATCCCACAACTTACCGTTTTCGAATTAGATTAAACAGTTTCTCGGTTACATACTTTTTTCTTCGAACATCCCTCTGAAACTCTTTGGAATGTGATTACAATGTAACAATTTCTACACAGACAAAACTTCAAGTTATTTGTAGTTCGTCATTCAAATTTCAGTCAATACGGACTACCAGAAGCTGAGATACAGAACTTAAAACTTCAGCGTTTTGTATGGAAATTCAGCATTTGATTACTAATATATGTCACTGACTGTACGTAAATCACCATACTTAAAAATAGGCCTAAGCGACTGTTAAAAAACTGAAACTGTTAAATAAACATTATATTTCAGTGAAGAGAGAGTTGAAAATAGGCTGGATTTACTGATATATTTTATATTTTGTATATACATTGGTCTGAATCTCGTTAATTTATTTGAACAACTTAAGAAACATTAAAAAAGAAGACAAAAACAGAAAGTGAGACAATTTTTTTCAATGATTGCACATTAGTCATGATATTAGATTGGTTGGTACAAAAACAGTTTATGCATATGATGCATATTGCATGACTGTTTCATGGATATAAAAATAGAAGACACTCTTTTTGGCGTATTTTTATTGAAGCATTATGATTGACTGCTACGCCCTTCAATTGTGACCAATTTTCGGTATACATATGATGAGATATAAATCAACAGTTCAATGTTAGTTTAACGCTTAAAACAAAAGTTTAAATTTCATATCAGGGGGGCGATTCAAAAAAATATAAGTCTCAAGGGGGCGAAAGTCAAAAAAAGTTTGGGAAACACTGGATTACATAAATGAAATCTTGAAAGACAACCAAAAGAAATAACTGAAGAAATCTTAAATGACTCAAAAAAAAAAAAAACTTGAATTACTCAAAAAATCCTAGAAAGAGTTTCTAACAGAATCGCGGAGGAATTTCTAGAAGCATCCCTGGAAAAATTATTTGACGAAGTTTTAGAGGAATTCCAGAAATCATACATCAATCCCTGAAGGAATTTTACGAAATATTCTTCAGTATTTAAAGGAGCATTCGATGGAGGAATCCTTGAAACTATTACATGAGTAATATCTGTAGGAATCCTTGAAGAAATTTCGAGTGAATTCTCTGGAGGAATTTCTGATAGAACTTAGAATGAATTTTCCTAGAATGAATGTCGGTAGAAGGTCCTGGAGGATCCTTCGAGCTTCTAGAGAAATCTTTACAGAATTCCTGTAGAAATCTCTGCGAAAAACTCTTGAAGTAATCTCTGCTTGAACTTATGTAGGAATCTTTCGAAAATCTTCCAGGAATTACTTATGAAATACCTGAAGGAAAATAATGAGTGATTTATGGAGAACCCCTGGTAGAATTCGAGAAGGAGTCCCATGTAGGATTTCTTTTGAAAATTATGCAGGAATCCTTGGACATTTGGTTACATTTCTGGAAAAATCTGTGGTGCAATTTTTGAAGGAATACCTAATTTGATTCAGGAGAAATTCCTAAAATTAAGCAGAAATCCTAGGTGAAACTTTTGCCCTTGTGTTATTACTGAAAAGCTCCTGTGAAAATCCTGAAGAATTTCTGGAGGAGTACCGGGTATAATTTCAGGAGGAATCAGGAGAATTCCTCTACGTATTCTACCAGCGGAAATTGTATTGATTCCTAATAATCGGAAACGGTTTGAGGTATCCGGATTTAAGTGTTTGGTCCGATCCCATGCTCAATCGATTACCATCCGATGCCGATGATTTCCAACGCCATCCAGTGCAGCATCCTGCAACCTGACTTGCAAGTTCATTATGCACTAGTTCCTCCATCAACGAGTGCAGCATCACAACTATCCGCTACGCTTTTTCCACCACCGCATTCTCCGAGACATTTTCCCAACGTAAAACAACACTGGTAGTCAGTGTTGCCACATTTTTTCCGAATCCCATCTGTGTTTTCGGCCGAAAAAATCTTTTTTATCTTAGGTCAACCACCAAAAACCTTGGTAAAAATCTGTGTTGTGCAAAAATCAAAAATGTAATGTTTTAGAACAAAAAGAACCTTTACTTGACTGTATTTGGCATGTCGAAAATTATTAATTTGAACTAACTATACTAAAAGTTAGTTAAAGATGCGTAATTATTTCCAAAAGTTTAAAATATTTGAGATTTCGAGAAAAACTAAACAGAGTAATAGCATTTCTGCTTTATATCTTCGGAAACTGTGTCCTAAACTCGTGTAATATCCCAAAATCTTAAAAATCTTTTTCATCTAAAAAATCTGTGATCTGTGATCACAGATATCTGTAGGCAAAAACAGGAAAAAATCTGTGTAATTACAGATAAATCTGTGTATGTGGCATCACTGCTGGTAGCTTCTGCAGACGAAGCTGGAAATTCTGGGATTTTCCATAAAAACTATCAGCGAACCGTGGAAACAAAACAAAACACCGATATGAATGTCATTTTCCTATCTTCATTTTGCCTGCTCTTTCTCACACGCATACAATTACGTGTGGCTGCGTTCTTTTTGTTTAATACCGGTTTTGGTGCTTACCGAATGGGGTACTAAATTTAATCCGGGATTTTCGAAAATCCAGATTAGGGCCCATTCACAAATTTCATAACGCTGAAGGGGGTGGGTGGGTGTCCTCGTGCTGTTACGGCTCATACAAAATTTGTAAAATGTTCATACAAAAAGCGTTACGAGGGGGTGGGTGGGTGTCGAAAATAGCCATTTTTGGCGTTATGAAATTTGTGAATAAACCCTTAAATCTAGTATTAGCGACCATGGTGCTTATCACCATTAGTCATTTAAACAGCACAATACTACAATTGATTGTTTTGATTTATTTACTATTTATTTCATAAATATTCATTCTTATTATTTAATTTATCAAACACACTTTGAATGGTTCGGGGCTACATGTGTCGGCATTAACATTAAGTCATGATTTCCAGAATAAATAAAACACTCACATTTCTTTTCCTTTTTTGTATTTGTAATCATTTTTTGGGGGGTTTGAAAGGTGTCAACATACTTGTGGTTTACATTACAGTAAGAAATTCGATGTCGTTAAATTAAGGTTGCATGAGTCGCATCTTTTACCAAAGTGAATCCTGATCATGTGACTATATTCCTTCTCATTAACACAAACTCCTTCCTGCAACAACCGTGTAGATGCAGGAGCGATCTCGATCTCTAGTAACAACGGACGTCACACTGACATTCCTATTCTTCCCCAATGACCGTAAGGACGTGGCCGGCAGCATTTTTATTCACTTCACATTTTTTCAGACTCTCTGGGGATGGTAAGCTTTTCCCAAGCTCCTTCTGTTTGTTTCTTGTACAGTTCTGATTGTTCTGGTCAATCATGGAGTAGCAACAATGAATTGTACGGTCATCTATGCTTATACTTATGCTTAAAGGTATTTTTCGGCAGTAAGATACGATTATATTGCTGTGTGCGTTTGAAATGCAAATATCAAATGCGGGAACACCGCATTTGCAGCTCAGTTAGACAAGATTTGCACGTCAAACGCAAACAGCAATATGTTGAAAATATTGATGCAAATTTTTAGCCCAATAGGTTTGGGTTACCCTAGTTATATTGAAATTTGTTTTTGGTGTGATACAAATCAATTTTAGTTTAAAATGATCCACTACTATTGTATGGTGAGACTCAATATTTTGGAGGCGCAACATGTTTAGGTAAATTTCTGTTCATAGGCTGAAACAAATAAAATAAAATTATTATTCATGCGCCACCCTGGTATAGTTACCAAATTCTTACAATTTCAAAGTATTCCTCGTGAACCTGCATAAGTTTCTTGTATGGATCTTCCTTTGGGTCCACGCTGTAGTACAATGTTCCAGCGGCATGACGAATCGATTCAACTTTGGGAACTTCTATCTTATAAGGCTCTATAATGTCCTTGTATCTGTATTCTGTCGTAGTTTCTATAGTACTTTGTTGGGCAGGAATCTGGAACTTTTTGGCTGAAGTTGTACGCTGCATTATTGCCCTTGGTGTACTTATCTCACTTGCAGATGGAATTGTATTATCTGCAAAAAAAAAATGTTGATAAAACTTTGCTTGGAATTTCAGTAAGAATAAATTAACCGTCGTAATCGTAATCATTTGCAATTGCTGGTCTGCCTTGTACTGGTAAATACACTACTGATAGTGCAAAAACTAGAATGATGATCCGTTTGGAATCCATCTCTTATCGTTTTCCGTGTGACTTCTGAGAGCAATTAACGAGCACTGAGCAGAATTGTGAAGTAGCGATGCTTTATAATAACAATATGCGGGATTCCCAGGAATCTTTCTCTGATGAGTGATTGTGTTAGGATTTAAAATTGCACACACTAACTACATCGCAAAAAAAATCTGAAAATCCTTAGGGTTGCCTTTGCAGTAATGGACTACTTTAGAAGTGCGGCATAATGTCAAAATTTTGGGAAAATTGAAATGTTAATACAGTAAATTCTACATAACTCGATGCTAAAGGGACCATCGATTCAGGGAGATATTGAGTTATAGAACACAAAACCAGTGCAAATGTGATCCAAGGGACGATCAAATTAGTCAAGAAAACCAACTTTTACCACGGTTCTCTAACTCGATATCGAGATACAGAATATCGAGTAAAAGTATTAGCAATATTCAAATGTCTAAGTCACGATATTCTGCCCATAAAAGCATAACACATTTTTACATCGCAACATTCATGCTTTAATATATACGCAATTGAAAATTAACGCACTTTGTTTGAAAATGTGGAAAAATAAAGTTGGTGCAGTCCCATATTAAAAATAAAAGCATAACATTCTCTATATGCACTTTCAACCCTAATAGCAACTTTAAACGAATTTTGTTCAAGTTTATTTTTTTTACTGATCAATAGATTCACGGATTATCTGTGCAGTACTGCTAACTGAATATGGCATGCAGAAATTTAATAGAAAATTTTGAATATTAGTGTGAAAAGGCAGACTTCAAACTTTGAGCGCTATTTTCTCAATGCCTACTTTTTCCATATGGGACAGTTATGCTTTAATGGGCAGTATACACAACATTAAAAAGCATTGATATCAAGGAAGAGTAAACCAAGCAATGAATCAATGTACTACATTGCATGGTAATATATGTTATATTGGTTTATTTTTATATGGGAAAAAATCAAGGTGGTGGCGGCATAACATCGGAGTGGGCAGGAAATAAAATGTATTGAAATGCTTTTAAATTCTACTTCTTTCTGGCGATACTTCCCAGCTGGGACAAAGCATGCTTCCTGGCTTAGTCTTCTTATAAGCACCACTTTTTTTGCCACTCGACCACCTTTGTATGTGTATATCTACAGTAAGCACGGAGATGCTGTATATAATGGGAAGTCAAGAAAATTTGCAACCCAGAAAGAACTTTAATTGTGTGATTTCATGTAGAAATTTTCATGGAATATACTTTTGGAAGCATATAAAAAACCAAAACCCACACGGAAAAAAATGGAAAAAAATTATTGAGGCGCGCATGCAAAAATCCTGGAAAGAATTCATGGTGTACCTCAGTAGTTCTCAGCCTAACTGATTATGCGGACCACCTCAATGCTCTCAAAACATGGCGCGGGCCACAAGATATGAAAATGTTTGTAATGGGATTAAAAAAATCTTTTTTTTTTCTTTATGTGCACGATGATGGGTTCTTCCCGCACGTACCATTGAAGAAGTCTGGATTATCATAAATTATCAACTCCTCAATTAGGAGTCCTCATATTATAAGGAATTTTTCAAGATTATCAGCAAAGTCAAAAATAAAAAGGAAGCTTCGATGAAGTTTGTGACGTTTTCGATCTCTTTTACGAGACAAAGATATAACCCTCTAATACCCAACCCTGCCTTTCGGATTTTGTGTATTTTTTCTTTGCTCGAAAATAAAAAATATTATTTTGTTTTTTGGTCAATATATAGGACTATAAAATGCACGTCATCAAAGTTTTTTTTATTATTGTTAAAATGTTAAAAAAAATTGAATGAGTCTCATTTAATTACCTTCCAGGTACTGCAGAATATAGTTGTTTTTGTGAATAAGTACACCTCAAAATTCCCGGTTGTTTACGAAAATGTGTCGATTTCGATAGAAATTTTAAACGATGTCCACCCCACAAATGTGGATCAGTGGGAGAGGAGGATCCCTATTATGGATCAAATCGACTCATATTATGGATCACCCTTCCCTTGGTTATGCGACCTTGCCGCGATGGGAGGGCATAATCCATTAGCCCATATGATGGAAACCAAAGGCGTAACCTGTAGTGGTGGTATCACATTTTGGCATTTTTTGCTTAAAGCCGCGTCATAATTCATATGGCATAGACGCAATAATATCTCGGATGTGATCCAACGGACATTCTGCGTCATTGATAGAATTGATGCCCATTTCAAATAATTAATCACGGCGTGTCTGGTAGAACAATATTAGCACAAAAAATAGGCATTGCTAAATCTTTCACCATTCGAAAATATAGGTTTTTAGCTTCCATTTGACGGGTTCCCCAAAAAAATCCACCGAGGGATCCCGAACATTTTTTTTATTTTAAAGTTTTGTTCGTTGAAGTACAATATTTTCAAATAAAATCATGGTGAACGACAGTTTTATTTCTCTCAAGCTCGATGGTAGCCCAAATTTCAAATGAAAGTTGATATCACAAAGATATATAAGATTACATATTGTAATAACCATAACTGTCCTATGTGATCTTGTGGATTTAATATGCCATAGGACACAGTACAGTGGAGGAAACAGTCAGTTGAGTTCAACTAATTTTAATTCTTTTACCGAGATCCGCACAGATGAGCGGTCAGCAAATTAATTTTAACTGATATGTCAGCCTAACATCAAGTTTACTTTAAGCAGCACCTTTGGATGCTGTCACCAAACGTCACTTTTACTAAGATGTCAGCAAACGACCTTTTACCGAGATTTGCACAGCTTAGATCGGCATTCGGATTTAAGTGTGTATTTGATTCAAGTGTATAACTGTTTCTTGAATTTTCTTTCTCTTCTGTCTGGAATTACACCCCTATTGAGACAAAGCTAGGTTCTCAGATAAGAGTTCTTCGGTTACTCATTAACTGAGAATTTGATTCGCCAATCATTAATGTTTTTTATATTGTATGTAAGAAAAATATACTCGACCGATGAGATCTAATCAACCATCCTGAAAATTCCACAAACTACGTAACGCTCTAGGGGGAGGGGGGATTAGGCTCGACGTTTAATTTTTCCATACAAAAAAAGTTACGAAGGGGGATGGGGTGAGGTGGTCAAAATAGTGACTCTTTGAATTGAAAACAGTCTTGCAGTTGTGTTAACTCAACTGTTATATCCTTGAAAATATCGTGGTCAAGACACAATAGGCACAATCTGGCTTCATAAATAAGCAAAAATTCCACATTTGAGGAACAGAAAATCTATTCAAGATTCAAGAAACGCCATTCCATGACCAAGTAGGTACTAACAGTTTGGACCAGACCAAAAGAATAATTGAGTTCAAGCAGTAGGAAATTCCATCGCTTGAATTCGATATTTTTGGAAGTTTGTTCATTATGTCTCTGCAACGGAAATTCCATGGACATCTGACATAAAAAAGGGACACATGATTTAATTTTGTAGATCCTAATTTGACTCCTCCTGACTTAAGTTTATGAGCTACTGTAAAAACAGATGCAGAGCTCAAGGCAGACTCTTGTGTCGCTATCATCGCAAAACCCCCCAAAAAGCTCCAAAAGGTAATGTTAATTGCATGCTGCATGGAGCTCATTTTGCTACGACCAATAAATGCAGCCACTTGATTGATGTTGCTTTCATGAAATAGCCCAAAATATTGCAAAAGTTTAATTTAAATTAAATACCGCATATATAGAAATTGACCGGCTTAAAAGATGGCGCCTGTATTCGCTGATGACCGCACGAATGGGAAGGAGTCTTTTCGAGATATTGAAACACTTAGAATAAAGTCATAAAAATCTACTGCAAATTGCAGTTACTCAACTCTACGGGGCAAGTGGATACATGAAGTTTAACATGTTAATCTACCTCATAATACTTACCGTTGCCAATAATCACATCATTAACCATATATCATGTTGAAAACATATACACTACCCGCCATAAGTATGGAATCGCATCATCTAGTGTTGCAACACCAAAGTTGAATATTGCAGCACCCCCCAAAAAGTTTAGCGTCACCCATAAACTAATAGTAATATTACACTAATGACGCAATATCCTGGAAACCTTACTTTCTAGAAAGCTGCGGTCTTCAGCAAAGTTGTTCAGAAACCTTACGACGTTCATCAGCTAAAATTTTTAATGCGCCTTTTTGCCGCTACGTGGCGCTAGTGTGCGTAATTTGATCATATTCTAGCAGTCTTCAGCAGAGTTGTTCAGGAGCTCAAAAGCAATCTGAGGCAGCACTGATTGGTAAGCAATTTTGCCGCTACGTGGCGCTAGTGTGCGTAATTTGATCATATTCTAGCAGGCTCTAGCTCGTGAACCTGACCACTTAGAATGTTTGTGTCTTCAGCAAAGTTGTTCAGGAGCTTAAAAGCAATGTGAGGCAGCACTGATTGGTAAGCAATGTTGCCGCTACGTGGCGCTAGTGTGAATGTAATTTGATCATATTCTAGCAGGCTCTATATCATGAATCTGACCACTTAGAATGTTCTTGTATTCAGCAAAGTTGTTCAGAAGCTTGTGAGGCAGCACTGACTGGTAAGCAAATTTGCCGCTAAGTGGCGCTAGTGTGCGTAATTTGATCATATTCTAGCAGGCTCTAGCTCGTGAACCTGACCACTTAGAATGTTCGTGTCTTCAGCAAAGTTGTTCAGAAGCTTACAAGCAATGTGAGGCAGCACTGATTGGTAAGCAATTTTGCCGCTACGTGGCGCTAGTGTGCATGTAATTTGATCATATTCTAGCAGGCTCTAGTTCATGAACCTGACCACTTAGAATGTTCGTGTCTTCAGCAAAGTTGGTCAGAAGCTTAAAAGCAATCTAAGGCAGCACTGAAAGCTCTCGATGTTTTCGAGCGTTAAGTGCTGCGGACAATACTCGGTGGGAAACTCGAAAATGGTGGGTGGCGCAGACACGAAAATGGTGTGTAAAATACGGCAGACTTCAGTGGGCTGGTCACTTAGTGCGAATGTCGGAAGAAAGAATTGCGAAAATAATATTCAGCAGGGAACCAGGTAGAAGTCGGCGGCTTCGGGGAAGACCACGACTACGCTGGCTGTACGCAGTGGAAGAGGACCTGGCGACCCTAAACGTTCGGGGCAACTGGAGAAGTTTCGCTCAAGACCGACGAAGATGGAGCTCTACAATACGCCCGGCAATGGCGTGATGCTACGCTGTAGCCATCAAAGTAAGTTTTCAAGGTATCAGTGCTCCCTCAGATTGCTTTTAAGCTGCTGACCAACTTTGTTGAAGACACGAACATTTTAAGTGGTCAGGTTCATGAGATAGAGCCTGCTAGAATATGATCAAATCACATGCACACTAGCGCCACGTAGCGGCAAAATTGCTTACCAATCAGTGCTGCCTCAGATTGCTTTTAAGCTCCTGAACAACTTTGCAGAAGGCACGAACATTCTAAGTGGTCAGGTTCATGAGCTAGAGCCTGCTAGAATATGATCAAATTACATTCACACTAGCGCCACGTAGCGGCAAATTTGCTTATCAATCAGTGCTGCCTCACATTGCTTTTAAGCTCCTGAACAACTTTGCTGAAGACACAAACATTCTAAGTGGTCAGGTTCATGAGCTAGAGCCTGCTAGAATATGATCAAATTACATTCACACTAGCGCCACGTAGCGGCAAATTTGCTAACCAATCAGTGCTGCTAAACATTGCTTTTAAGCTCCTGAACAACTTTGCTGAAGACACAAACATTCTAAGTGGTCAGGTTCATGAGCAAGAGCCTGCTAGAATATGACCAAATTACATGCACACTAGCGCCACGTAGCGGAAAATTTGCTTACCAGTCAGTGCTGCCTCACATTGCTTTTAAGCTCCTGAACAACTTTGCTGAAGATACAAACATTCTAAGTGGTCAGGTTCATGAGCTAGAGCCTGCTAGAATATGATCAAATTACATTCACACTAGCGCCACGTAGCGGCAAATTTGCTTACCAATCAGTGCTGCCACACATTGCTTTTAAGCTCCTGAACAACTTTGCTGAAGACACGAACATTCTAAGTGGTCAGGTTCACGAGCTAGAGCCTGCTAGAATATGACCAAATTACATGCACACTAGCGCCACGTAGCGGAAAATTTGCTTACCAGTCAGTGCTGCCTCACATTGCTTTTAAGCTCCTGAACAACTTTGCTGAAGACACAAACATTCTAAGTGGTCAGGTTCATGAGCTAGAGCCTGCTAGAATATGATCAAATTACATTCACACTAGCGCCACGTAGCGGCAAATTTGCTAACCAATCAGTGCTGCTAAACATTGCTTTTAAGCTCCTGAACAACTTTGCTGAAGACACAAACATTCTAAGTGGTCAGGTTCATGAGCAAGAGCCTGCTAGAATATGACCAAATTACATGCACACTAGCGCCACGTAGCGGAAAATTTGCTTACCAGTCAGTGCTGCCTCACATTGCTTTTAAGCTCCTGAACAACTTTGCTGAAGATACAAACATTCTAAGTGGTCAGGTTCATGAGCTAGAGCCTGCTAGAATATGATCAAATTACATTCACACTAGCGCCACGTAGCGGCAAATTTGCTTACCAATCAGTGCTGCCACACATTGCTTTTAAGCTCCTGAACAACTTTGCTGAAGACACGAACATTCTAAGTGGTCAGGTTCACGAGCTAGAGCCTGCTAGAATATGACCAAATTACATGCACACTAGCGCCACGTAGCGGAAAATTTGCTTACCAGTCAGTGCTGCCTCACATTGCTTTTAAGCTCCTGAACAACTTTGCTGAAGACACAAACATTCTAAGTGGTCAGGTTCATGAGCTAGAGCCTGCTAGAATATGATCAAATTACATTCACACTAGCGCCACGTAGCGGCAAATTTGCTTACCAATCAGTGCTGCCACACATTGCTTTTAAGCTCCTGAACAACTTTGCTGAAGACACGAACATTCTAAGTGGTCAGGTTCACGAGCTAGAGCCTGCTAGAATATGACCAAATTACATGCACACTAGCGCCACGTAGCGGAAAATTTGCTTACCAGTCAGTGCTGCCTCACATTGCTTTTAAGCTCCTGAACAACTTTGCTGAAGACACAAACATTCTAAGTGGTCAGGTTCATGAGCTAGAGCCTGCTAGAATATGACCAAATTACATTCACACTAGGGCCACGTAGCGGCAAAATTGCTTACCAATCAGTGCTGCCTCAGATTGCTTTTAAGCTCCTGAACAACTTTGTTGAAGACACAAACATTCTAAGTGGTCAGGTTCACGAGCTAGAGCCTGCTAGAATATGACCAAATTACATGCACACTAGCGCCACGTAGCGGCAAATTTGCTAATCAATCAGTGCTGCCACACATTGCTTTTAAGCTCCTGAACAACTTTGCTGAAGACACAAACATTCTAAGTGGTCAGGTTCATGAGCTAGAGCCTGCTAGAATATGATCAAATTACATTCACACTAGCGCCACGTAGCGGCAAATTTGCTTACCAATCAGTGCTGCCACACATTGCTTTTAAGCTCCTGAACAACTTTGCTGAAGACACAAACATTCTAAGTGGTCAGCTTCATGAGCTAGAGCCTGCTAGAATATGACCAAATTACATGCACACTAGCGCCACGTAGCGGCAAAATGGCGCATCAAAAATTTCAGCTGATGAACGTCGTAAGGCTTCTGAACAACTTTGCTGAAGACCGCAGCTTCATAGAAAGTAAGGTTTCCAAGATATTGCGTTATTAGTGTAATAGTTTACGGGTGATGCTAAACTTTTCGGGGTGCTGCAATATTCAATTTGGGTGTTGCAATACTAAATGATGCGATTCCATACTTATGGCGGGTAGTGTATTCTATGAATATGATATCAATCTAAAAGGAGTATAAATGGTTAAACCTTCTTGTTTGTAATCTGCTTGCGTGTTTTAATTACTGCAGTAATTGTGAAAATTGTATTTTTGTTGTTCTGCTTGTCAGAAAACCACTTTCATGGTGGAATTATTTTTATGATTTGATTTTACAGGAAATATCTTCCACTATATTCTTATTAAATTTTGAAATTCCAAGCTACAACATCAAAATAAATTCAATGCTATTAAAAAAGTCTGTAGAGTGTCACTTACTCCGGGTGCCTCAATAATATACATAATGAAGATTTTTTAAGCTATTTGCTAAGGCTTGGGTAACAGGGCGTTTAAGCATATTCCATTTACTTTCGTAGGCTGTTGTAATGTTGATCCATTCTATTTTTAACCTTTTAACGGTTGATTGGCAAAGAAAATTCTCAATTAATAACTAAGTACTCAACGAAATCTAAGCTGGGAAGCAGGCTATGTCCCAGCAGAGGTGTAATACCAGACAGAAGAAGAATAAATTTAATGTATTCTAACCATGAAAAGAAACAGTGCTCGGTTAGATATCCTTCCACAGTATGAATAAGTGAACAGTCGAACTTCCAACATATGTAATCGAAAAAGTGTCCTATAGCAAATCACATAGGACAGTTTTGTTTTTTACAAAATAAAACTCAATAGATATGTATGTATATTTGTTTTATGAACTTTTATATGGAAATAAAACTTTCGTCGAGCTTAAGACCTACGAAGCTGTCTTTTACAATGATTACATTTAAAAATAATGAACTCCAAAGAACAAAAATTTTAAATAAAAAAAAAATGTTCGGGATCCCTCGGTAGATTTTTTTGGGGAACACGTCAAATGGAAGCTAAAAACCTATATTTTCGAATGGTGAAAGATTTAGCGATGCCTATTTTTTTGTGATAAACCTTTCCAATATACACGCCGTGTAATCTATTCGAAGTGGACATTAATACTATTGGTGACGTTCAGTTTTCCTTTTGCTAACCAGAATGATCCGTAGCCACTCTTACTATTAGCTAGCTAGATTCATCGTTATCATATACGACGTAGGGAATACTTAGGAACTCTTACGAAAATGACTAGTAGATTCACTGAGTAGAAATAAGTGGCGACAATCTTATTTTAATATGGTTTTTACATTGCCATAATAAGAAATACCTCTTTTGTAACAGCGGTATAAATAATCTAATTCCAGCTTCATTTTCGCAAAATTTACAAGTAGAAAGTAGGCGTTGTGAAGCATTGCATTTGCCACCGAAAAGTGAATCTTGTAGGAGACTGTAATAGAAGCCTAAGGTAACTTTACTCTTCAATATTCACTATAAAAATGACTATGGAAAGTAAGACGCTGAGATCGATCATTAGGGTACACTTGCTAGTTTCGAAAATTGTTGAACAGACAAGGAAAGCTACTTTTTTCTATATATGAACGTAATGACCAATAAATACTTTTAACAACAAAAAATGAAATTAACTAGAACTCTTACTAAACAGTCTAATTTTGTTAAGACTTGACGACAATTGACATTTAAGACTCTAATCTTATGTAAAAAACAGGAGTAATCAGAATAGCACTTGAATGACAAATTATTCAAAACCATTTCGACTAGACAGTACAGGTCGGACTCGATTATCCGGAGACTCGATTATCCGGGGACTTGATTATCCGGGAATCGATTATCCGGAATTTTAGACTCGATTATACGGAATTTGTTTTTTGATGTTCTTGTTTTTTCAATTTTTATGCATAAATCTTAGATAATTTGGTATTGCAATATACAATATGAATGGTTTTGCATTTTTGAACGGGGGGATTTGAAAAAGTGTTTTTCTGTGTATGCTGGTCAAAAAATTTCTTTTTCTTGTAAAGACCCCTACTGTTCCTAGAATTAATTTCTGGCTACGCCATCGCATCATTTAAATAAAACAACAAAACAAGATAATATTTAAGTTTGTTTATCGAAGATTCCAATTTTTTCATAGTGATTCGATTATCCGGAGGATTCGATTATCCGGAGTGAAAAAAAATGATACTCCGGATAATCGAGTCCGACCTGTATTAGTAATGACACTACTACACTACTATTTCAAACAAATTCTGATGGAGCTGCTGATTTTCACAATGCTTCCTTTTCTCAGAAGCAAGGGAATATGGGTACTTTTCAAAAACTACCACGTCACAATACTAATAAAAAAAACAGTGTTCATGTGGGCGCCATTACCTAGTCCGTCTGAGTATTGGTCCTAGTAGAGGGGAAACTTGGCAAAAGCCAGACCGAGGGTTCAGCCAAATATAGACCTGAATAAAAAACAAATCATTTGTTCCATTTTTATTTGACTATTTTAGGTGAGGATTTTTTCGAAAAGTACTTAAATAGTAAAAACAACAAATACTTACCATGCGCCGAAACGATCAATCATTTTAAGGTAGTCAAGCGAAATCTTGGTTAAACACGGGATATAATTTATTAGCACCGGCTCAGGCAAGCCTAAGGAGTTAAAATCTCTTCCATGAAATAATTCGAATGAAAATTGCCTTTTCAACTTGTTGCATTTTATTTTCTTCGTATCTAACAAGATGTTTATCAAACACGCAAAGCGTGCTTCATTTTATCATACTGCCGCTGGAACCAATTCTTCTTCTGATTTTGGACTGCTGTTGATCCTGAAGTAAATGTCACTTCCTGAACCTGTGGATTGTAATGAGTAATTTTTTTCAGTAAATATCTTTTGAGCCATTGCACATTATAGAAATATACTGATTCTAATTCATGAAACAAGTTTCAGTTTATTGCATAAAATTCTACTCACATGAGCTGGTACTCCACCTTCCTGTTGAGGGTTCGTTTTAAATGTGTGTTGCGAATCTGGGTTTCGATAGGCCTGTTCAGGTGGCAATTGCTTCTCAAACTTCTGCTCTACTTCATGCTCTAAACCGCGGCCAATATCCTCAGATCCACCGACATCGGTATAGCGCTGCTGCTGATCTTCATATTGTTGCGTATCTTCATATCCATGAGGGATTTGTAACTGACCCTGGTTCATTTCATCGTGATTGCTCAAATCTAAAAGATTGTCATTTTTATAAAATTATTATTATAGCTTTATTTAGGAGATTTTCAGCCCTAGGCTGGTTCATCTCCGTAATTTTTATAAAATTAATCTGACTCATATTTGGACAGCGAGTATTGCACTTTTGAACATATTCATCGCCTTAAAAAGCTATCGGATCAGGGGCAGTGGAGGAAGTATTCCCGGAGCAGTGGATCTCCCATATACAAAAAGGGCGACAAGTCTATTGACTGTTGAAAATGCAAAATTTGGCTATGTCGGCCAACTTGCGTGCAAGTTTGCCGACTTGTATGGCAATTAATTTGCTGAATTTGCCACAGAATTCAAACTTCATGTGCATAACAATACTTATCAACAAAGTTCATAATACTTTCGATGCTCAACAGTAATTTTTAGTGGTTTAGGAAAGTATTGTATTGTGCCATATAAGCGAAACGAACTTTGGAATGAAAAGTTAAAGTCATATTTTGCATGCTAGGTGGACTAGATCACAAAAAAAAATCATACTTTAAATTTCATGAAAACATCTATGAGAACAGTGTTTCATACAACTTTGGCGACCTGTAGCTAAAAATTGTGATGTGCTGGAACATTTCTTAGAAGGGCATCAGTTAAAGCAACCCCAATTCTAGAGACACATAATTTGATCTTTGAGACACTCAAAATGTTCATATTCAAAATGTCATATTTGTTCCGCTGTGCTATCGTGCGAGCACAATTTTGAGCGCCGCATTCAAGGTACTCTTATAAATGTTATGTCGCCGTCTACCACCAATTGCTAAAGAATTCGTTGAGCAATATCAGGCATGATTTATAGGCGAAGAAGCAATTGCGGACCTACATATTTGCCATCCGCCAGGTGTTGCTGAAATGCCGCGAATACAATGTACCCACACAAAATTTGTTCATAGATTTGAAATCGGCCTCTGATACAATCGATCCAGCTCTGTTGTGGCAGATTATGCACGAATACAGTTTTCCGAACAAACTGATAAGATTGATCAAGCCGACGCTGGAGCGAGTTATGTGCATAGTCCGAGTATCAGGAATACTCGAGTTGCTTCGAATCTCGCTGAGGGTTACGGCAAGGCCTTTCATGTTTACTGTTCAACATCGCGTTAGAGGATGTGATAAGAAGAGTGGAGATAGGCACGAGTGGCATGACGACATTGATATTGTATTGTAGCACGAAATTTTGGGACGATGGTGGAAACGTACATTCGACTAAAGGCTGTAGTTAGGCGAATCGGACTGGACATCAATGTGTCGAAGACAAAGTACATGATAGCAAGGGGCTCAAGAGAAGGCCTGGCATGCCCCTTACTTCGAGTTCATATTGACGGTGATGAAATCGAGGTGGTCGAAGAATTCGTGTACCTCGCTAAAATTGGGAGATAGCGATAGGCCGGGCATGTCACTAGAATGTCGGATAACAATCCGCTAAAAATGGTTCTCGAAAACAATCCGACCGGCACAAGACGATGGTGCGCAGCGAGCAAGACGGGTCGATCAAATTGAGGACGATCTGCGGACGCTTCGCAGAATGTGTGGCTGGCGACAAGCAGCCATGGACCGAGTCAAATGGAAACGACTCCTACGTACAGCAGAGGCAACCCAGGCTTTAATCTGACTGGTAAGGTAAGTATGTGTAAAATGTTTAGCGTGAACTTCTAAGTTTAATGACAGCCCATAACAGCATTCTCGCGACAGCTAGCACAAGTAGACGAAGACTGCTACAATCCTAAGGTGGCTGTAATGTAAAACAGACCGTTTGGCTCGCTACGGCATGATTACGTATGCTGCTAGCTGAGTTAGTTAGGCAGCGATTGTTCCAATACAACCAACATTCAAGCGTGTGTGCACAATTGCCATTACGTTCCATGTGTGATGCAAAACGTACAACAGCAAGTGGCCGTGTTAAAGTAAACCGGGAACCACGGGAAGGAATATGTTTAAACTCAAGGGTTATAACGCTAGTCCTGTTTTAGTGGGTCGACTCGTCAAGTAATCCACTCCTTACATGAGTTCTCTTCCCAGGGGTATGTGTGTCGTAAAAACTCAACTACCTAAACTACATCATGTAGAATAGCTGCATCAAGCAGCTAGATAGTAGCTGGCAAAATCGCTTTAAGTTGCTGCGAGATTTTACGATTTTACGAGTGGTGATAAGACTCCTCTTTGGGGTATCCGCGAACCCTCAAGTAAAAAAGAAATTTGAGGTGGGATTCGAACCTAGGGTAATAAATGCGACCGCCCCTCAAGGTCATCTCATCAAGCTGAAGTTGGGGGGCTTTGATTGGAACAATTTATGTATTGCTGATCGTAAGGAGTTTTTTGGCATTTTGAATCGAGTGATTCCATTTGCGTTCCGGTCAACATTATGTGAACAAATGGATGCAACTGATTGTGATAACATCCGAAAATCGGTACAAAGCTGTATACGTCATAACCAGCAGTAGATGGCGCACTGAAAGTATCCACATAGCTCATTCGCGTCGAACAAGGCACCGGGACCCGATGATATCCTGAATGTTGCCTTAAAAGCGACAGTAAATGCGAATCCGAACATGTTCAGAATCACGATGCAACGCTGCATCGAAGGAATGCAAGGAATCTTCCCGGATTCCCGGATGTATGGAAGCGACAGAAATTGGTGCTACTACCAAAAGGAAGAAAACCACCAGGTGACCCGTCGGCGTATAGACCTATCGGTCTACTAGATACGACGGGCAAGTTATTGGAGAGGTTGATTCACAACAGGCTAGTATCGTATAAAGAGAGTGCGGACGGCCTGTCCAACAACCAGTTTGGATTCAGGAAAGGTAAATCTACTCTGGACGCTATCCAGTCGGTCGTTCGGACAGCTGAGGTGGCAATCGAGCATAAAAGGAGCGGCATCCGTTACTGCGCCGTTGTCAAGAATGCGTTCAAAAGCGCAAGCTGGGAAGCAATAGCACACACACTTCACCGCCTCAAGGTACCGGTGCAGTTGTGTAAGCTTCTAGAAAGCTATTTCAATGGTAGGATTCTACTGTATGACACATAGGAGGGACAGAAAAGCGTTCGAATTACCGCGGGAGTACCTTAAGGTTCAATCCTGGGCCTGCTGTTATGGAGCGCGATGTACGATGACGTACTAACGCTGCTTCTTCCGACGGGTGTTAAAATTCGCCGACGATATCATCCTAGTGGTCTATGGTGAATCAATGGAGGAAGTAGAGTTGACAGCAGCGCACTCTATTTCCATATTTGAGGAATGGATGAAGTCTAAGAAACTAAACTGGCCCGTCACAAGACTGAGGTGGTGGTGGTCAACAACCGCAAGTCCGAGCAACGGGCGCTTATCGCGATAGGTGACTGCACCATAGAGTCCAAGCGATCCCTTAGGCATCTTGGGGTAATGATCGATGCAAACTCAGCTTCGCTAGCCACGTTGAATATGCCTGTAAAAGAGGATCTACGGCTATAGTGGCACTTTCGAAGATGAAGTCTAACAGCACTGCTGTTTTTGCCAGCAAACGCAAGCTACTGGCAAGCGTGGCGCTATCCATACTAAGGTATGGAGGACCAATCTGGTCAAAAGCGCATAGAACGAGCAGAAACCTAATGCGGTTGGAAAGCACGTACAGGATCATGTGCTTAAGAGTAGCAAGTGGATACCGGATGGTATCTAAAGAGGCCGTGTGCATCATAACCGGGGGATGACGCCCATCGGGCTCATCATCAAGGAAGATGTTCAATGTTTCAACCAAAGAGGTACCAGAGGAGTTCCCGACACGTGTAAAGAGGAAACGCTCAGAGGTTGGCAGCAGGAATGGGATAACTCCACCATCGGCTAACACCAAATGTGTCAGATTGGTATGGAAGAAACCATGGGGAAGTAAACTTCCACCTGACGCAGTTTCTGTCAGGACATGGTTGCTATAGACAGTACCTGCATAGGTTCGGGAATCTCCTACGTGCCCCAATTATGCTGGTGTGGAGGAAATAGCGGAGCATGTCGTATTCGAATGCCCCCATGTTGTGAGAGGTCGCATGCTCGTTACATGCGGAGGGGACACGTCCCCTGACAATATTATAGAGAGAATGTGTACGGATGCCGAGTGCTGGAATGCAGTATCGACGGCTGTCACCCACATTATGTTAGAACATTATGTTAGACAAAGAGTTGGCTGCAGAGGATTAGCCCTGAGGCTGGTCTCTTGTAACATTGTTTAAGTCGGCTAGGAGAAGCAGTTTTCCTAGGCTACTTTTGCTACACGTGTTGTGCTATATGCACTGGTCCCTCCCCGAAGAAATACCATAAGGTGGTTCTGCCCAAGTAACACTGAAAACATCTTTTTAAATAACAGATATCAAATCGTGTCATATAAGTGTAATATAGGCGAAATCCATAACATCTTTTGTATTATTATTGCTATATAACAGCTTTCAACAAACATATAGCGTTGATAAAATAATCGGAAAGTTAAAGCTTGTCCTAGTTAAATTATTGTTCTATAAACTTAAATATAACTCTATTAAAACTTATGCTTCATATATTGATGTGTATAGATTTCATGTTATAATAATGTTTATTAAATGTATTTTACACAAGATTCAAACTTGACGCATTTCAAAACAAGAATAAATCGTAATAAATTATTGCCATCAATTTTGCCTGCTTATAATAACAATGCCTCTAAACAATCCATAGCGTCTGCAGGTTCAAAATAGTGTTTTACACTCGTATATCGTATATCTTTTTGATTATCATCTTTGCCAATTGAATTGCCATGCCAATTCAATGCTATACTTATGATTTTTCCAGGTACATTAGGTCGGAGTATTGTGCTCTGAATTAGGTTGATGTTTGTTATACATACAAGTAAAGACGTAACAATAATAGTTTCGACGGTAAAGATCTGGAAAAATCGCCACGAGCTGATATTCGAACAGCTGAAGAAAACACGAGATCTTGAAAAGAACTGCAAGTTGGCAAATCAAGCAATACAACACTTCTAACAGAATCCGATGCCTTGCTGCCTGATTGTAGGTATGCACCACAAGAATTCACCTACCTTTTCAAATGGAGACAAGGTTTTGGCAACAAATTCATAAAATAACCACTTCCTGACGCAGCGGATGAAGTAAACAGTATTAAAAACAGATAAAACGCTAGATCGCAGAAATGCGCGACTTTTGATTACCAATATTGTTGAAAAATAAACAAAACTGACATATGAAAAGAGATGTTTGACGTTTGACGGATAAAAATCATTCCACCAAACAGGAAGCTATATTTAAGTTATTTTGATGTTATAATTGTTATCGGAAAAACAATTAAATTTATTCTGAGAGAGTATGTTGAAAATATGCTCTCAAGATGTATTATAAACGTAAGAACAAATTTTGCGAGAATCGATTATAAGGTTGTTATTAGGATATTATTATAACGTAATTTCAACTTATTTTCGAATCAGAACGAAAAAATTCACCTTCTGCTAAATAAATGAAATCGATTACAGCACCGGCTAAGAATATGAATAACTATGTAATATTATGCCAGCGAAGCTGCAATCAAATATTTTACTTAATTGGATTCACCTTAGTATATTATGCGGTGTAGGCATGAGATATTTTAAGTAGAGAAACATTTTAATGTGTAATCAATGCTAATGTAGAGCATTGCTAAAATCAATTTTAAAATCAACCGTCCGAAAACTTATCACCAGCGCTGTAAGCTTTATGCAAAACCTGCCATATTGTATCTTTGTGGGGAATGAAATAAATTTCACGAAACATCAGAATTTGAGAGAACTTGTATTGCATTTTGGACATTTTATAATGGCGGGTGAAATATTGAAAGGTAAAATTGAAATCTACACCATAAATTTCAAATCGCATCCTAAACATCCCTACTATTCCTGAATATGATACACTTCCAACATTTTTCATCTTAGTATAATTCAGGATTAGAGATATCCTAACGTTGAAATCATTTTTCTAGATGGGGAAGCCATTATTTTTTTAATGCAATATCATTTTCGTTTTTCTGTAAATTACTAGGCTTGCATGAATTCGACATGCATCTGATTATTCAGTAACGAAAATGTTTTTTGAAAGGTATATTACTTGCAAATAGCTTTATTCCAACCAAAACATTGGCCTGAGTTATTGATAAACCAGCTTGTGTCGTAAAGATGTTATTTGTGGTTTTAAATAACTCAATACCAACAAATGAAATATTTCACTGTTTACACGTGTTCTATGTATATTTAATGCTGGAAAATAACTTTATTATAACTTAAAATCATTCATAATCTTATTGTTGTCTTTATTATGTTGAAAATAAGTCTATAAACCGTCCATTGAATGTTAATATATATAGTTGATAGAACTATAAGATGTTATATAAGCCGCCATTTTTTGCGCTTTTTTAGCTATACAAGTGTCAGATATATAGTTAATTATTCCAGAAAAATACAACAGATGATGTACTAAACGTGAAATAATAACTCATATATAACTAGCTGTGTTACTTGGGTGGGGAGATAAGGGTCTGAGGCCAAGGGTCATGTCGATGCACTGTACACCACTTGAGCAGTTCAAAAAGAATTGCTCAAGTTCAGTGCATGGGATGGTTTTAGCGGGTCGTCGTTGGTGCGTCATCCCCGCATTCCCTGAGTTACCTTACCAGGGGATCTGTTTGCAGATTTCTCCCTTGTAAAAAAAAAAAAACAAAAAAAAAGTATCCACATAGCTATCTACCGATTCGATGTGTAAAATATGTTCGATGAACGTATCCCAAGTGCTACGCTTGTCTGGTCGCCCTCATTCTTACCTTGAATTGTGTCTGCTTCGACATAGTGGCCATAATGATGCTCTATAGTTTGGACTTCCTGGTTCATATCCATAATCTCTGAAAATTCTGCGTACTGCACAGTTGGAAGAGAGAAGTACAACAAAAATAATCAGATTTGTCGTAACCGATTATCTTGAAAAAATGACTCACTTGTAGATGTTGAGCTTCGGTTGGTTCGTGTAACATCTCTTCAGGGAATGGAGCCAATGGCGCAGAGTAATACGGGTTTGATGGCTGCAATGTGCTTGTAGTTGGAAATGGAACCAGCGCAGCCGAATGAAATGGATTTGTGTGTACAGGAACTGGTGTACTTGACGAAAAAGCATACTCATTTGCCCTAGAATGGTACTCCAATCCAGGCTCCAGTTCAGTTGCCTCCTCGTAGTTGTAATCGTCTGATGTAATTCCTTGATCTCCACGAGATTCTTTTTCATTCTTCCCATGATTTACCGTTTCATACGTCAATTTACCTTGGTCACTATTACTAGTCATTCCCATGAAATGCGTTTCTTCTGTTTCATTATCGGCTATCTCTTTTAATGTTTTCTCCAATTCCGTTTGTATTTGTTGGTATAATTCTATATAATTTCGTTCCGGCTTTCTGTTCGGAAGCATTGACATTATTCCACTAGTGGTGGTTGGTAAAGGTGTTGTTGTAGTGGTAGTTGTTGTCGTTTGAGTTGTTGAGCTATCTTTGCCTTGGGTTCTATTCCTTACCAGTGACATAATGTGGCCTCTTGATGACGTTGTAGCAGCCGAAAGGCTTTCAACAAACTGCAAATCATATTTAGGTTGTTGATCGTATGTACTGCCGTAAAATTCGTCATTGTTTGTTTGGGTTGACTGATGATACGCCAATGGCTTGGGTGTAGATTTGATCATTTCAATTTCCTGTTGTGGTTTGCTTGGCATTTCCACAAAAATTGGTGTGTGAACTTCAATTTGTTCAACTTGTTGATCAAATGTTATGTTCACTTTCTCGTTATTCAATCTCACTGAAGGTTGGGTTTCAAGTTCGAAAGGTTGATGTTCGTTCATGGAGTTAGCTAGTTCTACATGAACAGATGGCTCGAGAGAATCTTGACGTCTGACGTATTCTAATTGATTTGTTCTTTCGTTGTATACTACAGCGCGATTATCATCTTGGTTCACAGTTTGATAGACAGATTCAACAAAAACTGGTTGTTGCTGCTGTTGGTACGAAATCTCATCAGCGACTTGTACATCAGAAAAATCGATTGGTTGATGTGATTGATGGACTTTGTTCAGCTCACTTGCGGCTTGTTCAATAAAGAAATTGGGATTCATCAGCTCCTGTTGCGTTCGATGACCTTGTTCTATATCCTCGATCAACTGACGAGACATTCGTTCTGTCTCATCATAAACGTATTGCTGTTTATTTCCAAAGTAGCTATTCCAAGTATATCCGACAGGGACATGATAAAGTTCGTATGTCACTAGAAATAATTTGATCAAAATTAATTTCCTCTAGAAGATCATTTGCGCCTACCTGGTATGAACATATTCGCCATGGTTTGTTGGTGCATCTGCATCATTTCATTGTGCTGTGCCACCATCCTATTGTAGTTTTGACGGAACATTTCAGCAAATGCGTTCACTTCATTCGGATGTTGTTGGGACCATGGGACAGATTCATGTGGAATCGAAACTTCTTGAAGTCTTTCATTATTGGAAGAACTAAAATTGCAATCTATGATATGTTTATTCCTTATAGATACCAATTGATTATTACCTTGCAACATTATCTTGCGTATAGCTTGAGTGAAATTCTTGGAACTCGTATTTTTGTTCTTTTAACTGACCCGGTCGAGCGAAAATACATGTACAGGACAAACCTATTACAATAAAGCTGAATAAATTCAGCCGATCCATTTTTTATTACGTCTACCAGATGCAAAAGCTCAAAGAAACTAGCTCAGTTAGGAAAAAATCAGCACTTTAAACTGCACTCACACAATAGTGAATAGATTATTCGTAGAAGCGTCGACATAAGCCATGAGTATATAGGTCATAGAGGCTATCTCTTCCCCGAAGCCTTGCTATTGATGCGTACATATGTACGTCTGATGAGGAATCACATGAAACGTCATATATTGATAAAGCTTTAATCATAACAATTATAGTTTAAAACATCATCGATCTACGATGTATTTGGTAGACTCTAGTCTTCTACTTTTAGAACATACTTCAGAATGATTCGATCGATTCGGCTCTCAGATGCATTCTGGAATTAAGGTACTCATATACCTGAAAACAAATGTTTTGATCTCTCTCGATATTTGGAAGGCTTTTGATCTAAATTGGCCAAGAAATTGGTGTTCAGTGATCGCATTTCGAAGTTGAGTTGTGACTATTGCTGGAATCAACAGTTCTTCCAATGATATTATGGCTAATGTAACTGTAATAGTATGACTTCTAGAAACTAACTTATGGCGTGTCTGCGGATGCATTATGCTGGATAAATTAGTTGTGTATTCGTGCCTAATTTTACGCGTTTCTCCTTTGTTATGATGATTTCAACTCATTTGGCAAAATTGCCAAATACCTGGAGTTAAAGAGTATTGGACAAAACATTTGCATCTTTTTCAATTTGCCATACAAAATTTTCAATTCTAGAACGCTAGATCCTAGGCTAGATCTCATTTATTCATAGGCTGATTTGAAAATGAAATTTTTACAGCCCGTTGGAAGTAACTTTGATTTTAACATATATTTTTGGACCATTTTTCCAGTCAAGAGTTCAAATGTAATAACGGTTTGATAACAATGAAATTTTTGATGAACAATTATTGTTCACTTGTTCATCTTGTCTAAATCCACAATTTTGCAAAATATACCATAAGGCTATGCCTTCAACTTTTTAAGTTGGAATAAACGCTCAAAAATATATGTTCATTCCTTGTTGAGCTACCGTGCGAGACAGTCGATAGTTCTCGTGTGTCCGGGTTCACCCCCGTTTTTCCAAATCTTTGGTGTTTCGACGCCTATTGCAGAGTGTTTGTAGTGCAGTCAAGAGCCTTAGTTCGGCTTGGAAGCGGAACACTTTTGGCGAAGCCATTGTGTTGCCGTTTAATCGAGTTTTGCGCAAAAGTATTGAACGTTTTCGCCATTGCGTGGTTATTTTCCGATCACGTGTATCGTAGAAGACAGCTTGCACCTCGTCCCGTGTGCTACCTGAGTGATCATCGTTTGTGGTGTGCGTATAGCGTGCACAGCGGTGCGCTCTCCACGCCGACAGTGGTCACCATCGTTATCGACGCCTGTGTTGGTTGGTGGCAGGCAGTGAGAGACCAACCACACATACACCGTACCAGCGAACCAGACCGTCCTTTTTTGATCACGTGTATCATCGAAGGCAGCTCGCACCCCGTCCCGTGGGCTACCTGTGTGCAGTTCAGAGTTCATCAGTGTGATCATCGTCTGTGGTATGCGTATAGCGTGGACAGCGGAGATCAACCACACATCTACACGTCCCAGCGAACGGTCGTACGCTACTTGCTACCTCTCCTCAAGCGTAGACGCCCATCGGTTACAGCATCGACGACGCCGGCGTGGATAGAGTAAAAGATAAGTACCTCTCGTTGTTCTTCTCCTCTTCAAGTCTTTTTTGATTAGTTTTTACTGCGTGTGAAAGTTTTCCCTCTTCCCTTTCCCCTCTGTATGTGTGTGTTTTTTTTTTCAGTTTGATTCAATTTCCATTTCTGTGAATAGTGTTAGTTTGAGTTATTCGTGCGCCCTTTGCGGTGTTAAGCTACCGCAATGGGTGTAGATGATGATGGCGGGGGAACGTCGTATCCCTTCACTGAGTCTTCGAATGTGTTGAACCAACAAAACACAAACACCTCTATGCCCAATCCATGTGTGTCTCCTCAATCTGATGTGTCTCAAATGGACACCAATATTCTATCATCTCCGACGTCCCCCCGCCTCAAGGCCTATCCGCCCGACTCTGGTGGGCCTTTTGTTGTTTTCTTTCGATCCAAAGGCAAACGGTTGAACACTATTCAGATCAGTAAGGATCTGACTAAGCGATTCTCTTCCGTTGTCGCCATTGACACAGTGGGTTCTGGTAAGCTGCGCGTCACCGTCAGTGACCGTAAACAGGCCAATGAGATTGTGGCCTGTGAGCTCTTTACTCGTGAGTACCAAACTTATCTACCAAGCCATCGGGTTGAGATTGCGGGAGTGGTCACCGAAGGCAGTATGACCTGCGAAGAATTGATGCAGGGTTGTGGTTGCTTCAAAAACCCTTCTCTCCCATCTGTCCCCATACTGGAATGCAAGCAATTGCATTCCGTATCCCTGGTGGGAGATAAGAAGATCTATTCGCATTCAGACTCCTTCTGTGTGACCTTTTCCGGATCTGCTTTGCCGAATTTTCTTGTAATCGGCAAACTTCGTTTACCTGTGCGGCTGTACGTACCGAAGGTAATGAATTGCACAAATTGCAAGCAGCTGGGCCATACTGCCCAGTATTGCTGCAATAAACCTCGCTGTGCTTCTTGCGGGGAGAGACATGTGGATGGTGCATGTAGTATACCGCCAAAATGCGTTTATTGCAACGAAAGTCCACCACATGCCCTCGAAAACTGCCCGACGTACGTACGCCGGCAGCAACATCAGCGACGATCATTAGAGCAGCGCTCTCGGCGTAGTTTTGCCGAGATGTTGAAAAAGGCTGCTCCGTCTGCTGAATCACAAAATATCTACTCTTCTCTGTCTCTTGATGATCAGGGCTCCGACTCTGAGGTTGGTGAAGGAATTTCCTTCGTTTTCAAGGGTTCATCGAGGAAGCGTGTGAGACTCCAGAGACCCACAAAAAAGCCTCGGAATCTGCCTAGCAGTGATGACCCACCAGCCATGAAAAATACTAAGCCTGTCGCGAAAGTCTCAAAGCTTTCCCCTCCTGGATTCAAACTCCAAGAGGAAAGAGACTTTCCGCCGCTACCGGGAAAATCTAAAATCCCAAATATCCCAAAATTTCAGACTGCTTAGCCAAAAGAAAGTTCGCATTCGGAGCCCCTAGGGCAACCTCAGGGCGTTCCTATGTTTACGCTTTCTGGCATCGTGGATATTATCATTAACTTCTTCAATGCTTCCGATCCAGTGAAGAACATTGTCAAAGGATTGCTTCCATGCGTGACTCCTCTTTTGAAGCAGCTGGCTTCTAGAATGCCCCTCCTTGCAACGATCATATCTTTTGATGGATAAATTATCCACAGAGGTCGAAGATATGATTTCTGTTCTACACTGGAACTGTCGTAGTATTATGCCTAAATTAGATAGCTTTAAATTTTTAGTTAGTAATTTACAGTGCGATGTTTTTGCGTTATCAGAAACATGGCTAACACCTGATGTGACCCTTCCTTTTATTTTATTCGCCTGGATCGATCCAACTCATATGGAGGAGTGCTTTTGGGGATCAAAAAGCATCACTCGTTCTACAGAGTCGATCTGCCGCCGATGTCAGGCATTGAAGTCGTTGCATGTCAGGTGACTATCCGAGGCAAAAGCCTCAGTGTCGCCTCCATATATCTTCCTCCGAGATCGGCGATATCTCGCAGAGATCTCTCTCACATCTGCTCAGTTATGCCTGAACCACGGTTGTTCATTGGGGATTTCAATTCCCACGGAACAGGCTGGGGGGAACTGTATGACGACCACCGATCAACGTTGATATATGACCTCTGCGACGACTTCAATATGACAATTCTCAACACTGGGGAAGTTACACGAGTGGCACCTCCAGCTCAAGATGGAAGTCCTAGGGATAGCCGTTTAGACCTCTCAATATGTTCAAGCTCGTTATCGCTGGATTGTTCATGGAGGGTAATCCAGGATCCCCATGGTAGCGATCACTTGCCGATCGTAGTTTCAATTTCCAATGGAACACAACAGTCTTCATCCATCGATCTCGCCTACGACCTCACAAAGCACATAGACTGGGGAAAGTACGTGGATGCGATCATTGATGGAGAGCAAGCGGTAGAAGTACTTCCTCCGTTGGAAGAGTATCGCTTTTTATCCGAGTTGATTCTCAACAGCGCTCTTCAAGCCCAACGCCGTCCTGTGCCTGGTCCGTCGGTTCGCAAGAAGCCTCCCAATCCGTGGTGGGATGAAGAGTGTAAGGCACTCTATCGCGAGAAATCCGCCGCGTTTAAAGACTTCCGGAAACGTGGTTCAATTGACAACTATGAGCGCTATTCTTCCCTTGAACGCAAGTTTAAAAGCTTGGTCAAAGCGAAGAAAAGCGGTTACACTGCGGAACACGTTTTTGTCTCAAGCACCAAAATACCGCTATTTACTTAATTAAAGGTAGCTGAATCCATTGCCATTTTCAGAAATATCATAGCACGTCTTGTTTTTGAGATATTGACTGTTGAAAATGCTAAATTTGACTATTTTAGTCAACTTGCATGCAAGTTTGCCAGCTTGTATGGCAATGTATTTGCTTAATTTGGCTCAGAACTCAAACTTCATGTGTATAACAATACTTATCAACAAAGTTCATAATACTTCCGATGCTCAAAATTTATTTTTAGTTGGTTTAGAATAGTATTGTATTTTGCCATATAAGACAAACGAAGAATTTTGTATGGAGACTGTAAGCGTGTTGAAAAAATCGATTTAATCTCAATTCAATCGTGCAATTTCAACCAAATTATATCAGAAATGAAAGTTAAAGTCCTATTTGGCATGCTTGGCAGGTTAATCCATAATATTTTTTGATAAATCATTGTTTAAATTTGATGTAAACTTCAATGAAACCAGTGTTTTATACAACTTTGGCGAGCTGTAGCTAAAAATTGTGACGTGCTGGAACATTTCTGAGAACGGCATCAGATTCGGAAGACCCAAATCTACTAGAGACACATAATTTGATACTTGAGACACGCAAAAATGTCATTTTTGTTCCGCTGTGTTATTGGCGTCATTTTGTGGAAGGATTATCACGTGAGACCTCTTTGAGAACGCTTTGGACCGTCGGAAGAAGAATGCGTAATACATCGTCGGTTAATGAAGATCGAGAGAGCTCTCCTCGGTGGATTATCGATTTCGCTAAGAAAGTTTGTCCGGATTCCGTTCCTGTTGATCGCGTGCGACGAGATATTCCGGTGGATAGGGAGGCCATGGATAGACCTTTTTCGATGGTTGAATTCTCACTTGCTCTCCTTTCATGTAACAATTCCGCTCCAGGAATGGATCGAATCAAGTTCAATTTGCTTAAGGGCCTACCTGACGTCGTAAAGAGGCGCCTATTGAACTTGTTTAATCACTTTCTGGAGTGTAACATTGTTCCGGATGACTGGAGGCAGGTGAGAGTAATAGCCATCCAAAAACCCGGGAAACCCGCGTCGAACTATAATTCGTACCGTCCAATTGCGATGTTGTCGTGTATTCGCAAGTTGTTAGAGAAGATGATTCTCTTTCGGCTGGATAAATGGGTTGAATCGAATGGCATGCTGTCAGATACGCAGTTTGGTTTTCGCAGAGCCAAATTTATTTATTTATTTATTTTTTTTCGTCAATCAATAGTAGACTACACGTTTACTTAATTCTATGTTGTATTATATCTTAAGGAATTAAAATATTGTCTTAGCTTTGTTCGCGACATGGTCAGATCAATTTCTGTGCAATGCTGATTATAAAGCGACATCATTCGATTCATTGGGCCTAATTTTGCATAGTTAGTTCGATGATTATTTGATGCAAACAAATTCCGATTTCTTAACTGTCTAGCGGGCGTGTAGAAATTCAAACATGATAAAAGATGGGTGGAATCAATACGCTGCGATACAATATCATTGACAAATGAAATCATGGCTATTTCGCGACGCTCATTTAAAGTTTGAATATCGATAAGCATGCATCGAGCCTCGTATGATGGCAGTGGAAACGTTGTCCAGCCTAATTTGCGTAAGGCATATAAAAGAAATTGCTTCTGTACTGATTCAATTCTATCACCATGTGTTTTTATATGCGGAGACCACACAATACTACAATATTCTAGAACTGATCTTACATAAGCAATGTACAAGGTTTTAATCGTATATGGATCCCGAAAATTGTAGCTAAAACGCTTAATAAAGCTCAACATATTGGTTGCTTTATGGATAATCGTATTATAATGATCAGTAAAGGTAAGTTTAGAATCTAATATGACACCTAAATCTCTAATCTTATCGCACTTTTGAACAATTTGATTTCCTAAAGAGACAGTAATCTGTGGTGTATTCCGTTTTCTGCTATATGTGATTAAATTACATTTTTTGACGTTTAATTGAAGTAAGCTTTTGCTACACCATTTATCAAATATACTTATTTCATTCAGATATATGTCGCTATCTTTGTTGCTATTGATTTCCATATAAAGTTTCATATCGTCGGCATAAATCAGAATTTTAAGATGTTTAAGCACATATGAAATATCGTTAACAAATAATATAAATAACAATGGACCTAAATGCGAACCCTGGGGAACTCCTGATGTAACGTGAACAGGTTTAGACATTTTTCCCTCAAATCTAACTATTTGTTGGCGATCTGTTAAATAAGATTCAATCCAGTTGAGGAGTCTCATCGCAATTCCCATTTTATTGAGCTTGAAAATCAACATAGGAATGTCTAGTCTGTCAAATGCCTTACTAAAATCGGTGTAAAGTGATTCGACGTGGTTACCTCTATCCATTGCATTCAAAGTGTAATTTACAAATTCCAGAAGGTTTGTTGTAGTAGAACGACCTTTATAGAAACCATGTTGTGTATTCGTTATTCTATGTTTTATTTGGCTGAACACATTTTTATTTATAATTGATTCAAATAGTTTCGGAATGGATGAAATAATAGCAATTCCACGATAATTTCGAACATCAGATTTTCTACCAGACTTGTAAATGGGTATGAGATACGATCTTTTCCATTCTTTTGGAAATCTGCTCATTTCAAGTGACATGTTGAATAGCCAAAATAATGGTGCTGTAAATTCATTAGCTAAGTTTTTCAGTAAAATAGGTGGGATTCCATCTGGCCCTGATCCTTTGGTGGAATCTAAATTCTTCAGTCCTGTTAAAATGTCCTGTACCAGTATTTGACTTACACCGATATCGCTTGTGAAATCAGGAAAACTAGTAAAATATTCAAAGTCACGATCTTTATCCGAAAAGTTAGTAAAAGTCTCTTGGAAAAAAGTAGCAAAAAGATTGCACATACCATCTGGATTATCTGCTGCTCTATCATCCAATGTCATTTTAGATGGAAAATTGTTGGACTTCATCTTCGATTTAGCATAATTGAAGAAATTCCTAGGGCAAGATTTTAAATCATTTTCTATTTTTGTGTTGTACTCTTCAAGTGCAGCGGATATGGCTTGATTAAGTTGGTTGACAATATACAAATAATTTTCTAAACTTTCTCGAGATTTTTGTTGCCTGTAAATTTTATGAGCCTTTTGCTTACGATTTTTTAAATTAGTTATTTGCTTATTAATCCAAACAGGGTTTTTCGACCCATTTCTACGACGTCTTCGCAATAGAGGAACTTCCATCTGAATAATTTCCGACAAAATTGAATAAAAATCCGTCACTGCACTTTCTAAATCTCCTTGGTTTTTCAAAACGGATTGCCAATCTATTCTATTTAATTTTCGTTTAATTCCGTCATAATTGGCGTTTTTATAATCAAAGAAATTCTCAAAGTCACAGTTGTCAGAATTGTGATTATTGTGAACAAAAATTGAGTACTCAATAGCTGTGTGAAATGCTTCATTTTTCCATAGTGGAGAAACAGATTCATTCACACAGAAATCTTCCATAATGTTTGAGAATAAGAAGTCCAAATAACAGTTTTGCCGGTTTTTCACATGATTTATTTGATTTAAACCTAAAAATGCAGCTTTTTCAAAAATAAATTGTAATGATTCGTTTTCACCGACAACCGGAAGCAGAATGCTTTCGTTTTCGGAATCACGAATAAAATCAGCATTACGCTGATTAAAGTCGCCATAGATATGCACTTTGAATTCTGGAGATAACTGGGATACGATTTCTTCAGCAGTTTGAAAGAAAATTTCATATGATGATTTGCAAGCTTGGTCTGGCGGAAAATACACAGAAGCAAATATATGTGTTTCTCCGGCGATGTGTGCTTTCACCCACACATGTTCAAATTCTTTATGTTTTGATGAAATTATTAATTCTGAATTGAATTTAGTAGATATTGCGATGAGAACTCCACCACCAGACATTCTTTGGGTAAGGACCAAATCTCGGTCGTCTCTGAATACATTAAAACTATTACCAAAAACTTCTTCACTTTTAATTTTTTCATTCCAACTAGTTTCAGTGCCCATAACAACTGAGAAGGATGAAGTTAGAATTCTTTTATAAATTTCGTTCATTTTAGATGCACTCTTCATGCGATTAAAATTTTGGCAATATACTAAAATTTCGGTAGCATTTGCTTCTGAAGAAGTTGATGGTAACACATCCCTTTGCATAACAATATTTGAAAGTTCAGATCTATCATTAGATACATTGTCATTATTTAAAATATTACCAACTGGTTGTTCATCAGCCACGATTGGATCGTCAGGGTCTACGTCTGAAGACTGCGTCAAGTTGATCGAAAACACGTTTTTTCACAGGAGCACGAGGAACAATGCTGCGAAAAGGAGTTTCTTAAGGCAGGACCAAACAACCAGTTGGAACTAGAGGTTGAGCACGAAGGGAATGCATCATCGACAGGATACGGATTCAAAATTTCGCCTCTCTGAAATTTGATCCCACATTGCTTAACTGGAGGCTTGGAAAAAGTCAGCTTTGCTGCTGCGAGTAAATCCTTATCCGAGGGAAGACCAGTAGAAACCGCTCCATTGCTTCTGCGCTTCATGTTGCTATCGTTGTAGTTGAACCATTTTTGTGAGGTATTATTTTCGCGTTCATTTTTACTTCTGGTGTGCTTGGAGGGAGTTTTTGAAAAAATGGTGTTTGTTTTTCGATTGGTACTGTTGTTATGGCCTCTGTGTTTATTCGCTTTCTTCCGTTTTTGGGCCTTTTCCTTAGGTTTTTGCTGTGATGCACGACACTGCTGACGATTGTCATATTCTGTCCAATCAGAGCGCCAAACCTTTTTTGTTCCTAGCAGACGCCAACCTGCAGTGCCATTCGAATTTCTGCCTGGGTTCAAAGTTTCGATTCCTTGATCAGCCAACTCATCTAAAAGGCTAGGGGGTGACTCATCTTCCACGAATCGAACAGCGCCAATGTTGGTTTGTGGTGAGTTAACAGTATCGATTAAAACTTTAACTTCACTCAAAATTTCATTGCCGATCGATTGCATTTCAACTATCGCATCCGTTGTCATGTGTGGCTGACTGGCATTATGATCGTTGCAATGAGCAGCCATCTCAATGGTTAGACTGCTCAGTGACTGGACTTCAGAACAGATCTTTTTTAGTTCGCCGGTTAGATCTGTAGTCAACGTTTCAACAAAATCTTCAATGTGCTGTTTTGAAGATTTCATAGATATGTCTAAAAGCCCGGTCAAATGATTTTTTATTGCGAGTAAATCACTGTTGGGCGTATCAGTTTTTATTGTTGAGTTTTTTTCAGCCACACGCGATAATGCCGACACAGCATTTGAGACGATCGACGATGTGCTGTTGTTAATACTCAGCACCGATTCCTTTAGTTGAAGCTCAATTTGGTCAAATAAATCCTCCACGGAACGAACGACTGTCTTGCGCTGCTTTCTTCAGAAATTCAACTTGCCTTTGCCCAAAAGGAACAGATGGGTTCAGTGTTTTTGGATATTAAGGGTGCTTTTGACTCAGTTTGTGTTGATGTCCTTTCAGACAAACTCCACGCAAGTGGCCTTTCATCAGTTTTGAACAATTTTTTGTACAATTTGTTGTCCGAGAAGCATATGAGTTTTACTCATGGCAACTTGTCAGTTTCACGAATAAGCTACATGGGTCTCCCCCAGGGATCATGTCTGAGTCCCCTTCTTTATAATTTTTATGTGAGAGACATTGATGATTGTCTCATGGAAAATTGCTCGTTAAGACAGCTTGCAGACGACTGTGTTGTTTCTGTCACAGGACCAACAGCAGCCGAAGTAAGGGTCCTTACAAGATACTCTGGACAATTTGTCTACTTGGGCCTTAAAGCTGGGTATCGAATTCTCTGCGGAGAAAACTGAGATGGTTGTCTTTTCAAAGAAACACAAACCTGCCAAGTTTCCGCTTACACTCATGGGTAAGACAATCACTCATAGCTTGTCTTCTAAATATCTCGGGGTCTGGTTCGACGCCAAATGCACCTGGGGGAAACACATTGTGTATCTGACACAGAAATGCCAAAAACGAATCAACTTCATGCGAACTATAACCGGAACATGGTGGGGAGCCCATCCGGAAGATCTGATCAAGCTGTACCAAACAACCATCTTGTCGGTCTTAGAGTACGGTAGCTTTTGCTTTCAATCTGCGGCGAAAACACATATGCTGAAGATACAGCGGATTCAGTACCGCTGTCTTCGCATCGCGCTAGGCTGCATGAACTCGACTCACACAATTAGTTTAGAGGTACTTGCAGGAGTACAGCCCCTGACAGATCGTTTCGCGGAGTTAACACTCAGGTTCCTCATCCGTTGTGAGGTTCTCAATCCATTGGTTATTGAAAACTACGAAAAGCTGCTTGAACATAACCCTCAAACTCGTTTCATGGGTGTGTACTACTGGTACATGACGCTGGAGGTTAGCCCATCTTCGGTTAACACCAATCGTGATAACTTCCTAGAATTCGACTGTTCCTCTGTAGTATTTGATTTGTCCATGAAGCACGATATCCATGGTATACCAGATCACTTTCGTTCAAAGTTTATCCCTCCCATGTTTGCAAGTAAATTCGGGCATGTCAGCGAGAACCGACAGTTCTTCACTGATGGGTCAAAAATGGATGATAGCACTGGTTTCGGTGTTTACAACGTTTCTCATAGCGCCTCTTTCATGCTTCAAAAGCCATGTTCTGTATATGTTGCTGAGCTAGCAGCTATACATTACACCTTAGAGTACATCAGTTCTCTCCCACCCGAGCACTTCTTCATTTTTTCCGACAGTCTAAGCTCTCTGGAGGCTGTTCGATCAATGAAGCCGGCGAAGCACTCAGCGTACTTCCTGAATAGAATACGCCAAGCATTTAGTGCTTTGTCAAATCGCTCTTACACTATTACCCTAGCTTGGGTCCCTTCCCATTGCTCCATTCCGGGCAATGAGAAAGCGGACTCTCTGGCTAAGGTAGGCGCTAAAGAAGGCGATGTTTACGAGCGTCAAATCGCCTTCGATGAATTTTTTGCATTGGCCCGTCGGGAGACCTTGATCAGCTGGCAACAGAAATGGAGAGACGGAGAAATGGGTAGATGGCTGCATTCCATATTTCCACAGGTGTCGAAAAAGCCATGGTTTAAGGGGTTGGGCATGAGCCGTGATTTCATTCGTGTCATGTGTCGGCTTATGTCCAATCACTATTCGTTAAGCGCGCATACCCACCGTATTGGGCTTTCAGAAAGCAATCTCTGTGTTTGCGGCGTGGCTTACCAGGATATCGAACATGTTGTGTGGGGATGCAGTGAGCATCGTGGCGTCAGATCTGAGCTGACTGAAACTCTCCGGATCCGAGGAAAACAGCAGAAACCTGTCAGGGAAGTGTTGGCGGGCCTTGATTTAGAATATATGAATTTAATCCATCTATTTTTGAAGCGTATCAATATCCGAGTTTGATTGTGTTCGTTCCCTGTCTTTTTTTTTTCCCCTTCAAATTGTCTTCTTCTCGTCGTGTCTCCCACAAACCGTTTCTGTTTAGTTTCATTACAGATCTGGACATCCTGTCCCTTCAAGCTTCATCAGCTTAGTAGTCTAAGTAGCTTAAGAAATTCCAAAAAATCCCTTCCTTCCCTGTTACAAATGTATCCACTAACCTTAAAACTTCCGCAAACTAACATAGTTTTTAAAATAAGTTCAAATTTCAAAATGTAAATAATGTAAAAAAAAGAAAAGATTTCGGCTCTGTTATGCCCTACGGCGCCTGAGCCTGCCAAATAAACGAGATAAGCAAAAAAAAAAATATATATATATATATATATGTTGAAACACAACTTATGTCTGACGTGCTGTGAAATTCTAATTGGTTCATAAATAACTGAAATCTAAGCTTACTAAATCGACCATTTTGTATGGAATATTGAAAAAGCTGCAAATGGATTGTCCAATACTGTATGCCAGACTTCCGGTAATTTACTATTCTACAGATGCTGTCGGAATGACTACTATCAACGCTGCACGCTCTGCCTTGTCAAAGCACAGCAAAATCGAAGTAGCCGTTGAAGTTCAGACAATCGTCTACCATCACTTTAAGTACTTTATTGCACGTATCGAAGAAATCGCGTGCTCTTCCTCAGCGCGACCTTAGCGAGAGAGTCCGCCTTCTCATTGGCAAAAATTAAGCAATGTTAGAGAACCCATACAAAGGTAATCTTGTATAATCTTTCGACCAGTGCACACATCTGCTCTCTTAGTTTTGTAAGAAAGTAAGATTGTAAGATTACAGCTTTACAGGTTTCACCGATCGAAGTGCCTCAATAGAACTGAGGCTATCCGTGAAGATGATGCGGGCACGTTGGAGATCATCTTCAAAGTGAAGTCGATTGCTGCCAGCTCAGCAACATAAACTGTGCAAGGTTCCAGAAGATTTTGAAGGGTGGAAGAGTTTTCATTGAGGACACCGAAGCGAAAAAGTGACAGCTGGCGAGTCGGCGAGCTGGTCGATATGTTTTTGTATAATCGTATCCATAGAGATGTTTATAATATTCAAAATCGTTGCAGCGTGTGCCATAGTGCAGGCAAGTAGGATAAAGTTCCATTGCCTCTAAGATGAAGTCACATTATTTTATTCTAAACACCATCATTTTTTGCAGATAGAGATTACCAGAATACGGTTGCCAACACCAAAAACCGTAATGTGTTTTTTATTCGATTTATTTATTTATTTCGTCAATCAATTGTAGACTACATGTTTGCTTAATACTATGCTGTATTATATCTAAGGGAATTAAAATATTGCCTAAGCTTCGTTCGCGACATGGTCAAATCAATTTCTGTGTAATGCTGGTTATAAAGAGACATCATTTGATCATGAGATTCCCGAACGATTAATAGCAAAACCAATTGAAGTTATCGTCCTGTAACCAATACGATGGTCGGTCTTCAGAAAACAAGCAAGCAATATGGAAATATAAAACGCATTCCGCAAGAGTCACAATTTAAGTTTATTATTATAAAGTTTTCTCTGTAGAATAGGGATAGTTTCAACTCATTCATTCAAAGCGTTGTTCCAGCTCATTTGTTCTTAATTTGCCTGAAGAGGACTTATACGCTTCTCGGCGAAACTTGCCAGCATTCTAATGTATCTGGTTATCTCTGTCCCATGCAACATCTTCTACGATTTAAGTAATCTCAAGCGTTAGTTAAACAAAACCAATTGAGGATGCCCTGAAAGATTCCGAATACGGATGATTAATATCTGCAGGAGCCCAGATAGCCGTAGCGGTAAACGCGCAGCTATTCAGCATGACCATGGTGAGGGTCGTGGGTTCGAATCCCGCTGGTCGAGGATCTTTTCGTAAAGGAAATTTTCTCGATTCCCAGGGCATAGAGTATCTTCGTACCTGCCATACGATATACACATGCGAAAATGGTCAATCGGCAAAGAAAGCTCTCAGTTAATAACTGTGGAAGGGCTCATAAGAACACTAATCAGAGAAGCAGGCTTTTTCCCAGTTGGGACGTAATGACAGAAAGAAGAAGATTTAAAACCTGGATCTAAACTCAACAGAGATCCTAACTTTTTTGTTTATCGTAACGATCGACTTGATGGGGCATGTGGGGGAGTTGCAATCATCATTCATAGGCGTATAAAACATCAACTGTTTTCGTCATTTGAAACTAAAGTTTTTGAAACTTTAGGTGTTTCTGTTGAAACTTAGCTTGGTAAATATACTTTCATAGCTGCCTATTTGCCTTTTCAATGCTCTGGACAACAAATTATTTTTTTTAATTTGCTCCAAACTGACTTGCGGAAATTGACTCGCAATAAGTCAAAATGTTTTGTCATTGGTGACTTTAATGCCAAACATCGGTCATGGAATAATTCTCAAAGTAATTCCAACGGCAGAATATTATTTGATGAGTGCTCTTCAGGATATTTCTCAATTCAGTACCTTGATAGCCCTACATGTTTTTCCTCTTCTAGAAATCCATCTACGATTGACTTGGTCTTAACCGACTCTAGTCATCTTTGTAGCCAATTAGTTACTCATGCTGATTTTGATTCTGATCATGTGCCTGTTACATTTCAAATATCCCATGAAGCGATTCTCAATCCTATCAGCTCCACTTTTAATTATTTACGAGCCGACTGGAATATATATGAAACGTATGTTGACTCTAATCTTGATGTTAACATTTCTTTAGAAACTAAACTTGATATTGACAATGCTCTTGAAACTTTAACAAATTCCATTGTTGAAGCCAGGAGCATTGCAATTCCAAAATGTGAAGTAAAATTTGAATCCGTGATTATAGACGATGATCTTAAACTCTTGATCCGTCTTAAAACGTGAGGAGAAGGCAATTTCAACGTACTCGCGATCCTGCTATGAAAATTATATGGCAGGATTTGCAGAAAGAAATCAAGAAAAACGTTTCTATTAAGAAACAAAAATTTTGAAAATAAAATTTCTCAATTGGACCCTGGCTCTAAGCCCTTTTGGAAATTATCTAAAATTTTGAAAAAACCTCAGAAGCCAATACCGGCATTGAAAGAGGAAAACAAATTATTTCTAACTAATTGCGAAAAAGCTCAAAAACTTGCTATGCAGTTTGAAATTGCGCACAATTTTAATTTAGGACTTACTAGTCCAATTGAAAATCAAGTTACTCAGGAGCTCGAAAATATTCTCAATCAAGAGAACGTTTTCGAAAATGCTAGGGAGACTGATTTGGAAGAAGTGAGAACTATTATTAATAAATTCAAAAATATGAAAGCTCCTGGCAATGCTGGAATTTTCTACATCCTCATTAAGAAACTTCCAGAAAGTAGCTTATCATTTTTAGTTGATATATTTAACAAATGTTTTCGATTAGCATATTTTCCTGACAAATGGAAAAATACTAAGGTTGTTCCAATTTTAAAACCAGACAAAGATCCTGCAGAAGCTTTCCTCCATCAGTAAACTTTTTGAAAAGGTCATTTTGAACAGAATGATGGACCACATCAACGAAAATTCAATTTTTGCCAATGAACAGTTCGGATTCCGCCATGGACATTCGACCACTCATCAACTTTTACGTGTAACAAATTTGATCCGTTCCAACAAAACTGAAGGCTACTCTACTGGTCTTACTCTTCTAGAAATAGAAAAAGCATTCGACAGTGTTTGGCATGAAGGTTTGATTGTAAAATTAAAAAACTTTAATTTTTCAACATACATTGTTAGAATAATTCAAAGTTATCTGTCAAATCGTACACTTCAGGTTAATTATCAGAACTCCAGATCTGAAAGACTTCCTGTAAGAGCTGGTGTTCCTCAAGGCAGCATTTTGGGACCAATATTATACAATATTTTCACATCTGACTTACCTGAGTTACTTCAGGGATGTCAAAAATCCTTCTTTGCGGATGACACAGGCCTCTCCGCCAAAGGACGAAGTCTGCGTGTCATCTGTAGTCGATTGCAAAAAAGTTTGGATATTTTTTCTCCATACTTGCAAAAATGGAAGATTTATCCTAATGCTTCCAAAACTCAACTAATAATATTCCCACATAAAGCAAAAGCTCTTTATTTGAAACATTCAAGTAGTCATGTTGTCACGATGAGAGGGGTTCCAATAAATTGGTCAGATGAAGTTAAGTATCTAGGGCTCATGCTAGATAAGAATTTAACTTTCAAAAATCACATTGAGGGCATTCAAGCCAAATGTAACAAATATGTAAAATGTCTCTATCCACTTATTAATAGAAAACCAAACTTTGTCTTAAGAACAAGCTTTTGATATTCAAACAAATTTTCAGGCCAGCTATGTTGTATGCTGTACCAATATGGACTAGCAGCTGTAATACCAGGAAGAGAGCTCTGCAGAGAATTCAAAATAAAATTTTGAAAATGATTCTGAGGCTTGCTCCCTGGTATAGTACCAATGAGTTACATAGAATATCCAATGTTGAAATATTGGAACATTATTATTATTATTATTATTAAAATTATTAATAATTTCAGGCAAAAATCGTTACAATCTTCTATTGCCACGATTAATGCGTTATATGTTTAGGTTAAGTTAGGTTAAGTATATTAAAAACGTTTTTTTCTCTTAAAAGCAGGTGAAATCAACTCACCTGTAAACAATCTGAACTGCTACGGCAAATGAAATGTAATATGTTGTTAACAAAATGTTAATAAAATCTTAGATTTGTTTTACCAAATTAGGATGATAGTGTTGCCTAATAACACAGAACACCTAGATATAAGAAATAATGAATGTATTGTTTGGAATGATACTAATAAAGAAATTAAAAAAAGAAATTTCCTACAAACTATATTCCTCTTTTTGTTGTCCCAGAAACCCGCCACAACTGTGCGTTTCTTCGACCGTTCGGACTACTACAGTTGCCATGGATCGGATGCTGAGTTCGTCGCCAAATGTGTTTTCAAGTCTACGAATGTGGTGAAATTCATGGCTCCCGCAGGATCAGACGTAGAAGTGCCATACGTGGTGCTAAGCAAGAACAACTTTGAAAGTTTCGTGCGGGACCTCCTGTTGGTTCGGAACTACCGCGTGGAGGTCTATACAAATAAAGGCCCTACGAAGACTTCCAATGACTGGGTGCTAGAGTTCAAGGGATCGCCTGGAAATTTATCTCAATTCGAAGATTTGCTTTTCGCCAACAATGACATGGTAGCTGGATCGGCATTGATTGCTCTACACGTGAAGCAGCAGGGAAAGCAGAAAATGATCGGTATTGCTTGCATCGAGAATAACGAGCGTACATTCTCAGTATCGGAGTTCATGGACAATGATTTCTACTCCGAATTGGAAGCAATGGTTGTGCTGCTTGGCCCGAAAGAGTGTGTTCTTCCGTCTTCTGACGCTGAGGTAATATAGTTCATTCTTCAACATATTTTTATTGCAAATTCATGTAATATTACCATCAACATTTTCTTCCAATATAGTATGAACGGATTAAAACTCTCATGGAAAGAAACAACGTGATCGTTACACTGAAGAAAAAGCAAGATTTTTCGTTGGAAAAGAACGACATCATTCAAGACTTAAACAAGCTGTTGAGATTTGCTAAGGGTCAACAGGAAAGTGCCAACACAATGCCGGAAACAACGAAAACTATTGCCTTGGCAGCACTGGGTGTTGCCATACGATACCTGGAACTCGTGAACGATCCTTCCAATCATGGTCACTACGAACTGAAAATGCTTAATCTTAAAAGGTATGTATTAAACTATTGAGAACAGTTGCTTGCAAGATGTAAGTGGTTCTCTATCCCTGATATTAAACCAACCGAGACGACGCAAATTGATGAATTAATTTATAACCTATCACCCTCTCAGAAAAGTTTAATCAATTTGAACAAAAACCTCTGTCTATTTCTGACCATAATAGAAGGATTCAGATATAGTTACTACCATTTAATATCTTTCTTTCAAAAATTCATGGGAACTTAGGTGTTTGCAGCAGTGTTGTTCTCTAAAGCTAAAGCTAGTAAAACCTGCACTTCCCTGGGATTAAGATTATTTTTCCCAGAGAACGCTAACCCTCTAATACCCAAATTTTTAATTTCGATCTAAATATCATTTGTCGTTTACTAAAATCGTTCTAAACACGTTTTGGGCAATGATTTATATTCAATTTTTCATTCTTATCTCGAGCATATTTTATTTTCCGTGTAGCTAACGGAAAAAACAGGTTTGATTTTTATAATTTTTATTATTGAACATCCCTGCACTTTTTATTTTTTTCTTGAAGCCTCTTCTAGTTATTGATTTTTGACAATAATAAAAATTTAAGTTTCTACGGGACTTTTGAAAATATTCAATTTTTCATTTTTGTCTCGAGCATATTTTATTTTCCGTGTAGCTAACGGAAAAACAGGTTTGAAATTTTAATACCACCAGGCTCATCTTCTGTGATAGGTTGATTGAAGAAAAATATGAAAGGTATGATTTTTTGTATTACACGTTAAATGAACCCCAGGCATGTGTAGCTCAGAAAAAAAAATTTTTTTCAAACATTTTTAAAAAATACAAAAAAACTTTCCTTTTTCCTTTTTGGCTTAGTCATTTCGATTTCCGAGCTACGAAAAAGCATACCTACACAATTCCAAAGTGTACCCCGTCTATAGGCGGGTTTGGGTTTGGGTTTGGGTTAACAGACCAATACATTTTTATGTTTTGGAACCATCACTTTTTGATCTGCCTAATCAGCGCCAAGCCTTACTACTTTTTTTTACAAAATTACTCGTTTTTTCTAGGTTTGTCCATCTGGATGCAGCTGCCGTTTCGGCTTTGAATCTTTTCCCAAAGCCAGGAGCCCTTATGAATTCGATTGCCTTCAAATGGCATAGCGTGTTGGGGGTTCTAGATCGCTGCCGAACCCCTCAAGGGCACCGTCTGATGGCCCAATGGCTCAAACAGCCTTTGCGAAGCTATGATATTATCAAAGATCGTCACGACATTGTTGAATGCTTCGTTGACAGCGCTACTGTTCGGTCTGAACTACACGACATCCATATGAAGCGGCTACCAGACATTCTCATCGTCGTTAAGAAATTGCTCAGGAAGAAAGCATCCCTACAGGATATCTTTCGGCTGTATCAAATAGTTTTGAGGATGCCGAAAATAATTCGCCTTTTGGAGACGCTCGAGAATCCGACTGTAAGGAACATTATCACCGACCCAATGAAAGATACTTTGGCAGATCTTAAACTGTTCAAGTCCATGGTCGAGCAGATACTCGATTTGGAAGCTGTTGAACGCGGCGAATATCTGGTGAAACACACCTTCGACGACCAATTGAAGGAGTTCAAAGAACAAATGGACGATCTGGAAAGTAAAATGAAACGATTGCACGGCAAGGTGGCAGATGAATTGGGGTTGGAGGCTGGCAGCTCTATTAAGTTGGAATTTGTTGGACATCACGGGTTCCACTTCAGGATTTCTCTCAAAGACGAAACCATCATTCGTAAGAGCACCAAATATCAGGTATGTATATATTGCACGCCGAATACAGTTATAAGAAGAAAGTGGGAACTAAATGTTTGAGCAGATGGTTCTCAGCGACTTTTGAAACAATTTTCGATTGCCTTCTTGGGAAATCTTAGTGGTTTCCTACCAAAATGCTGGACAAATCCATTAGGGAATACTGAAGATACTGAAACTGATTCTTGGTGAAGCCTTGTTTGAATTACTAGGTTGACAACGTGTTTATGATATCCCTGTCAAGATGTTGTATGGATTTATGTAGATTAACAGTGAGTGAATTCTTCCATCCATTTTCAGGGATCATGTTGTGGGATGATTTCATTAGCGCGATCGTTGATGGAAAAATAAATAGCGAAATGCTCTAAGTATTGTTGGGCTGATTTATGTTTGGTTCTTTACGATATCATTTGCAAAATCTTTAGTATATTCCTGGGAATATAATTGTTTTAATTGAATATAATGTTTTGCAAGCAAACAATCAAATGTTTTTTTTGGCGAGATGTTGTTTAAAAAGATTTTTCCTTACATCCGAGAAGAGTGTCAATGAAAATCAGCCATGGTCAAGTCTAACGCACGATTTTGAAGGCTTCTTAGTAGATAACCGGTTGACTAATATTTGTAGGTTTTTGGAATTAAACTATGGTCTGAATTTAGATGTACAGAGCAGATTTTTTCATATATTCTTAGGTATTCTAGTTGGTGCCAAGAGTGCCTCTCCCATATTAGTGATGTTTGACAATAAACTTGAATTGTTATACAGTATAGGACAATACATTTGCAATATTCTATTTTCCATACAAACTGATCAAATATGTTAAGCTTGATTTCATGGACTTATTTGAAATAAATTTTCATAGTACTTCAGACATAATTTGAATTTCAACATTCATGAGCTATTTTTTCATCCATGAGTTCAAAAGCAGTAACGCTTTGACTAAAGCAAAAATTTTGTCCAATTTTTGTGGTACAACTTTGTTAGGATACTATCAATGTTTTAAGTTGTGTAAAATATCAAATTTCATCAGAAAATTTATTTTAGTTGTACCGTTGTAGCTTTTGAACTCGTGTAAACAAAAATTTGTGAAAATTTCATTCAAATCTGTCCATAAATAACTCACTTGTTATCCTCTAAACTAGAGTGTTCTGTATGGAAAATCACGAAAATTAAAATTGTATTGTCCAATACTGTAATTAACGATAACAAAAATCTAACCAAGAACCGTACGTACACCACACGCCTATCGATACCTAGATATGGAGTGATGCTAAAATAAATAAAACCTTTGCATTGCAGTAATCGTTCCATCTTTCTTATGGCTTTTTTTTATTTCTTTATTAGTATCATTCTAAACATTACATTCATTTCTTATATCTAGGTGTTTTGTGTTCTTAGACAACACTATCATCCTAATTTGGTAAAACAAATTTGAGATTTTATTAACATTTTGTTAACAACATATTACATTTCATTTGCCGTAGCAGTTCAGATTTTTTTACAGGTGAGTTGATTTCACCTGCTTTTAAGAGAAAAAAACGTTTTTAATATACTTAACCTAACTTAACCTAAACATATAACGCATTAATCGTGGCAATAGAAGATTGTAACGATTTTTGCCTGAAATTATTAATAATTTTATTTGACATTTGTTCCAATGTTTCAACATTGGATATTCTATGTAACTCATTGGTACTATACCAGGGAGGAAGCTTCAGAATCATTTTCAAAATTTTATTTTGAAGTCTCTGCAGAGCTTTCTTCCTGGTATTGCAACAGCTAGTCCATATTGGTACAGCATACAACATAGCTGGCCTGAAAATTTGTTTGAATATCAAAAGCATGTTCTTAAGACAAAGTTTTGATTTTCTATTAATAAGGGGATAGACATATTTATTACATTTGGCTTGAATGCCCTCAATGTGATTTTTGAAAGTTAATTTCTTATCTAGCATGAGCCCTAGATACTCAACTTCATCTGACCAATTTATTGGAACCACTCTCATCGTGACAACATGTCTACTTGAAGGTTTCAAATAAAGAGCTTTTGGTTTATGTGGGAATATTATTAGTTGAGTTTTGGAAGCATTAGGAGAAATCTTCCATTTTTGCAAGTATGAAGAAAAAATATCCAAACTTTTTTGCAATCGACTACAGATGACACGCAGGCTTCGTCCTTTGGCGGAGAGGCCTGTGTCATCCGCAAACAAGGATTTTTGACATCCCTGAGGTAACTCAGGTAAGTCAGATGTGAAAGTATTGTATAATATTGGTCCCAAAATGCAGCTTTGGGGAACACCAGCTCTTACAGGAAGTCTTTCAGATCTGGAGTTCTGATAATTAACCTGAAGTGTACGATTTGACAGATAACTTTGAATTATTCTAACAATGTATGTTGGAAAATTAAAGTTTTTTAATTTTACAATCAAACCTTCATGCCAAACACTGTCGAATGCTTTTTCTATGTCTAGAAGAGCAAGACCAGTAGAATAGCCTTCAGATTTGTTGGAACGGATCAAATTTGTTACACGTAAAAGTTGATGAGTGGTCGAATGTCCATGGCGGAATCCGAACTGTTCATTGGCAAAAATTGAATTTTCGTTGATGTGGATCATCATTCTGTTCAAAATGACCTTTTCAAAAAGTTTACTGAAGGAGGAAAGCAAACTGATTGGACGATAGCTGGAAGCTTCTGCAGGATTTTTGTCTGGTTTTAAAATTGGAACAACCTTAGTATTTTTCCATTTGTCAGGAAAATATGCTAATTGAAAACATTTGTTAAATATATCAACTAAAAATGATAAGCTACTTTCTGGAAGTTTCTTGATGAGGATGTAGAAAAATTCCATCATCGCCAGGTGCTTTCATATTTTTGTTTTTTTAATAATAGTTCTCACTTCTTCCAAATCAGTCTCCCAGGAATTTTCGAAAACGCTCTCTTGATTAAGAATACTTTCGAAGTCCTGAGTAACTTGATTTTCAATTGGACTAGTAAGTCCTAAATTAAAATTGTGCGCGCTTTCAAACTGCATAGCAAGTTTTTGAGCTTTTTCGCAATTAGTTAGTAATAATTTGTTTTCCTCTTTCAATGCCGGTATTGGCTTCTGAGGTTTTTTCAAGATTTTAGATAATTTCCAAAAGGGCTTAGAGCCAGCGTCCAATTGAGAAATTTTATTTTCAAAATTTTTGTTTCTTAATTGTGTAAAATGTTTCTTGATTTCTTTCTGCAAATCCTGCCATATAATTTTCAGAGCAGGATCGCGAGTTCGTTGAAATTGCCTTTTCCTCACGTTTATAAGACGGATCAAGAGTTTAAGATCATCGTCTATAATCACGGATTCAAATTTTACTTCACATTTTGGAATTGCAATGCTTCTGGCTTGAACAATGGAATTTGTGAAAGTTTCAAGAGCATTGTCAATATCAAGTCTAGTTTCTAAAGAAATGTTAACATCAAGATTAGAGTCAATATACGTTTCATATATACCGTAAGGACGCCATTCACCGCTCATTTAACAGCATTTCAACACATTAAATTCTGTCAAAAATCGGTTTTTCGATATTTTTCGCAACTTTTTGCGCTAGACGCAAGATAAAACATTAATTTTTGTAGGAAGAAGTTGAAATCTGAACAACGTATAATGGTACCGAATAACATGTATGCCAATGATACATGTGTAGGGCGCCATTCACCGCTCATCCTAAGTATGAGGCTCTATATACACAACTAGTTGGAATTAATTTACTTTCATTAGCTGGTTGTTATCTTTGTACTATAGTACAACAACATATTAAAGCGTGGCAGCTAAGAAGCATTTTTCGATCTGCCATAATAAAATCATTGTTCAACTCATGTTTACCGCCTTAAACAGCCTAAAATTATTTTTTATAAATAGTGTATAAAATTAAATCATATGAATTTCATTCTGATACAATCCATTCTGGTATACTAATACATGTTGATGAATTTTATTGCGAAATTTTGTTCATATTTTTCAAAATAATTCAATGAGCGGTGAATGGAGCATGAGCGGTGAATGGCGTCCTTACGGTATTCCAGTCGGCTCGAAAATAATTGAAAGTGGAGCTGATAGGATTGAGAATCGCTTCATGGGATATTTGAAACGTAACAGGGACATGATCAGAATCAAAATCAGCATGAGTAATCAATTGGCTACAAAGATCACTAGAGTCGGTTAAGACCAAGTCAATCGTAGATGGATTTCTAGAAGAGGAAAAACATGTAGGGCTATCAGGGTATTGAATTGAGAAATATCCTGAAGAGCACTCATCAAATAATATTCTGCCGTTGGAATTACTTTGAGAATTATTCCGTGACCGATGTTTGGCATTAAAGTCACCAATGACAAAACATTTTGACTTATTGCGAGTCAATTTCCGCAAGTCAGTTTGGAGCAAATTAAAAAAAATAATTTGTTGTCCAGAGCATTGAAAAGGCAAATAGGTAGCTATGAAAGTATATTTACCAAGCTGTGTTTCAACAGAAACACCTAAAGTTTCAAAAACTTTAGTTTCAAATGACGAAAAACAGTTGATGTTTTATACGCCTATGAATGCTGATTGCAACTCCCCCACATGTCCCATCAAGTCGATCATTACGATAAACAAAAAAGTTAGGATCTCTGTTGAATTTAGATCCAGGTTTTAAATACGTTTCGGTAATAACTGCTATATGCACGTTATTAACTGAAAAGAAAATTAAACAGCTCGTCCTCTTTACCATTCAATGAACGAGCATTCCAATTTAAAATTTTTAAATTATTATTTTTATCCATTAGAAAAACGTTTTTTGATTTGTAAATTTTACTCCAACTTGGACAGCTTCAGTCATAGTGGTGGCTTTGAGCATTGCATCAATCATTAGATTCAATTGTTCAGTTAGAAAATTAAAATCAGAGGCAGACATATCGTTTGAAGTGGGTACATTATCGGATGATTTCCCATTATAATTTTCGGTAGACGAAGAAGCGGAGTAGGAGTTACCTGTGGCGGTAGGGTTTTTACCATTCGATTTGAAACAAGTAGAATTGGTACTCATAGTATGAATAGGGGAGGAGTTCAAATTACCTGCTACGATATCGGCAAAGGATTTTCCGTGGGTAGATACATTCGAAATTGAAGGATTCGAACGGCTACCCGACGGATTAAAATTAGTTTGTGAATGAGCATGATTATGATTTTCCTGATGGGTATGATTCATGATCAAGCGATCGTTAACTGAAAAATGAGCATTGTTCGGTACTCTACCAGGCAAATTCCGGAAACGACCGTTATTGTAACGGATATTATCTTTCATCTGCCTGGCACGAGCCTCAATGACTCTCCTTCGCGAAGGACAATACCAAAAATTGGACTTATGATTGTTCCCGCAATTAGAGCATATAAATTTGGTGGTATCTTCCTTCACTGGACAGACGTCTTTGGCGTGGGAAGAACCTCCGCAAATCATGCATTTAGCATCCATGCGACAATTTTTTGTACCATAACCCCACTTTTGGCACCGACGGCACTGAGTGGGGTTCTGGTAATTTCCTCCAGGTTTCTGGAAATGTTCCCACGTCACACGGACATCGAACATAAGTTTTGCTTTTTCTAAAGTGAACTAAATAATATTCTTGAGAAAGCCCTTTCCGAACAACGCCAAATTGGGTTCTCTTTTTCATAATGATTACTTGGACGGGGGAAAATCCAAGTAAATTACACTGCGGAACACGTTTTTGTTTCAAGCACCAAAATACCGCTATTTACTTACATAAGGGTTGCTGAATCCATTGCCGTTTTCAAAAATATCATATCACGTCTAGTTTTTGAGATATTGGCTGTTGAAAATGCAAAATTTTACTGTTTCAGCCAACTTGCATGCAAGTTTGTCAGCTTGTATGGCAATATATTTGCATAATTTGCCATAGAATTCAAACTTCATGTCTATAACAATAGTTATAAATAAAGTTCGTAATACTTTCGATGCGCAAAGTTTATTTTTTTATAGTTTAGATAAGTATTGTATTCTGTCATATAAGAGAAACGAAGAATTGTATATATAAACTGCAAGCACGTTGAAAAAATCGATTTTATCTAAATTTAAAAGTTCAATTTCAACCAAATTCTGTTTGAAATGAAAGTTTAAGTCATATTTGGCATGCTTCACAAAAAACATCATCAAAAAGTTTGATAAATTATACTTAAATTTCACGTAAACATCATAGAAAACAGTGTTTTATACAACTTTGGCGACCTATAGCTAAAAACTGTGACGTTCTGGAACATTTCTGAGAACGGCATCAGATACAGCAACCCCAAATCTACTAGAGACACTTAATTTGATCCTTGAGACACGCAAAAATGTCGTTTTTGTTACGCTGTGTTATTTATTCCATTTTTGATCTCTTCAGGTGACTTATAGTCACTTGAGAGACCTTTCAAGACGACTTTGAACAAACGTTCAGTTTTGTCGTCATAAGTAAAAAATGTGTGCTTTTTCTCTTCAAAATGTTTGAGAAGAAGTTCGTGAACTTTAAGAGTTTCCGGCAAAACGCGACAGTCTCCTTTCTTTGCGATTTAAAAGGAAACCTTGATTCATAATGGAGTTCAAGATCTCCTGCCTAAATCCCCCAAATTCGGAACAACTGACCACGATAGGCGGCACTCTTTGCTTCCTCATTTGAATCGAAGAGCCTGGGCTAGAGGCTGCTTCGATTTAGTGTTCGGAAAATTTGTCTAGAGCATCGAACTGATTGCTCATTTCGATACAATTATCAACATTATTCATTTCACCCTTGGAAGAAAGATCGTATTCCGGAGAAACGTCCTTTCTTCCATTCTTGCCACGTTTAGTGACAGTTTTAAATCCCACTTTTTTGGAAGGAAGTTGTGAATTCAGAGATTCACCCTTCCTTTTGTTAGTTGTTGCAACCATGTTTAGTGAACAAATGAAAGGAGACGTAACATTCGAGAGGTTTTTTTTCCCAAGACGGTGTCCAAGAAGGATTACCACCGCTAGCTTTCGCCAACGGGTCCAACGAAAAATCGAAGGCACTGGTCCAAACAAGGATCGTAAAGGGATCAATAGTAGAAAAAAATAGTACTGAAAAGTACTGTTTTTGTAGCACTGAAGAGTACTGCTTTATTTCTTTAGGTAGTTTAAAAAAAACTTCCAAGAGCAGAGAGAATTCGTGTGCGCACAGCACGAAGGTACGATGCGCACTGAAATCTATGAAGTTTGATAGTACAATTCACTGCGTGCATCACTGTATTCCGCGTAGAGTTATTTTACAACACGATATTAGAAAAGTTGGGTATTTTATTGCTTTTATATTTCTATTTTTCTAGACCTTGGATGCTGTTAAGGGTGGAGTCCGATTTACCAGCGACAAACTTGCCGATTATAACGCTGACTTTTCCGCCGCGAAGGCATCCTACGAGGAGCAACAGAAAACAATAGTGGACGAGGTTGTTCGAATCGCCATCGGATATACCGAACCGTGGACAATGCTGAACAACCAAATTGCTCAGCTGGATTGCTTCTTGAGTTTTGCCATAGCAGCTGTGAGTGCTCCCGAGCCGTATATCCGTCCCAAAATGTTCCCAGAAGGAGAAGGTCGATTGAAGTTAACGCAACTTCGTCACCCATGCTTGGAATTGCAAGAAGATGTTAACTTCATAGCAAATGACGTGGTTTTTCAGAAAGATGAAACAATCATGTACATTATTACTGGTCCAAACATGGGCGGTAAAAGTACTTACATTCGATCGGTTGGCGTTGCTGTGCTTATGGCCCATGTTGGAGCATTTGTTCCGTGCTCTGAAGCTGAGATTACTATCATTGATTCAATTTTGGGACGCGTAGGAGCAGATGATAATCTTAGTAAGGGTCTCAGTACTTTTATGGTGGAGATGGTTGAAACTGCGGGCATTATTCGCACTGCGACCGACAAATCATTGGTGATCATCGATGAGCTGGGTCGAGGAACTTCTACGTATGAAGGATGTGGAATTGCTTGGTCTATCGCGGAATATCTGACCAAGGAAATAAAATGCTTCACTATGTTTGCCACCCATTTCCACGAGATCACTGAAATGGCAGAATCGCTAACAACCGTGAAAAGCTGCCATATGAATGCCATCGTGGACAACGACAACTTCACTTTGCTGTACCAAGTCAAACCTGGAATGATGGAGAAAAGCTTTGGCATCCAGGTTGCGAAGTTGGCGAAATTTCCCCCCGAAGTCGTTCAGGTAGGAAACTAGCAACAAATAATTTCAACTAGGTACATTATTACAATTTATTTTCCTTTTTCAGTTTGCCCAAAAATTGTATGAAGAATGTGAAGATCATTTCGCTCAACTACAGATTGAAAAAGATGACGAGGGAATGCAAGTGCTGAAAGCTGCCCTTGGGAAAATTGGCAAAGTTGATCCAAACAACGACGATTCCATCGGCACGATGCTTCAAGATATACGTACTTGCGTTAAGCAATCAAGCAGCACATATTTCAGGAAAACATTTCCACATCTGTATGCCTAAGTAGGTACAAGCCATTCAGATGGAAAAGCATTTTCTCCGAAAAAGTACAAATCCTATTTGTTTTAAAACGTTCCATTTGGATTAATCAATAGACATTCTTGCTTATTTGTTCAACGAGATTGATCATTATTTTATCCGAATTTTGTCCACACTAATGAATCCTTTGGGCTTGGCTAAACTGAGATTGAGTTCAATGATATGTCTACCGTAAGGAATTTGTTCCGATATACTCTTTAAAGGTATTTCACCCTGTCCTTCGGTTCAGAAAGGGGTATGGGCGCGTCCAACTCGGTCGAGGCAGAATTCTTGTGTGAACAAGTTACAACATGGACGTTCTAAAGTGCCAGAATGAAGTGTTGTGCCCGTGGTGAGCACTTGAAGCAAGGTCATTACTTCACGTTCACGTTTTACTTATACTTCTCTAAAAAAGTTCAATACAATAATCGACCCTTAGCTTAACTATCTAAATTAACAGTTGCAAATACAATAGTCGTTCTGAGCTTATAACCATGCCGTCACGCTAATTTTATCATAATGATCTTTTATCTACATCCGTCGAACCATTCTGAACGGCCGTTGTGAGAATATTACCAAGAACTTTTCACATGCAATAAAGCTGGATTGCCCTACATTGAAACATCAAAGTTTTCGCTCTTTCGGATTCATTTTTTGTTGTTTATCATCAGTTTCAAAAGGATTGTTATTGTGGGAATCCAAAGAGCGAATTTTGTATGACTTTAGTGAAGGCCAATACTGCTATAAAGCATGTAACAATCACTAACATTTCTTCTCTCCTTATCCTTGTTCTCATATCTAACCGCCATTACTACGAGGAACAATTCATCGAAGAGGAAGGATATCCGTTATCATGGCAGCGTAATGGCCGAGAAAACGATAAACAGTGGCGCGGTAAGTGGGTAGGACATGTGATTGTATAACATTTTGCGATAATCCACTTCGCGGTGTACCATTTCGCGGTTTGCCATTTCGCGGTACGGCATTTCGCGGTTAGTATCATTTGGCGGCATGACATTGCGCGGTCAATACCATTTCGCGGTTTGTACCGAGATGTTTCATCTATCTTAACAGTGCAATTTGAAGAAATGCCTGTATTCAAAAGAAGGGTAAATCACCGATGAAAATGTTATCAGTGATAACGCCAACAATTTTCAGTGCTACTCGTAGGAAAAACCACTTCGCGAAATGGCATGCCGCGAAATGATACTAACCGCAAAATGTTACACCGTGAAATGGTTGACTGCGGAATGGAGTACCGCGAAATGTCGGACAACCGAACATGTACTACGTACAAAGCCACCTGGGTAGGACAGTCAATGGATTGTCCTACTCAAGATTTAACAAAAAAAAAAACAAGATCAGCAGAAAACTAGAAAAATAAGTTAAGTATTAAACACTTTTCATCATCTGTTACTAACTAGATCAACATCGTATTTATTCTTATGAAGGATGGAAGACATGACAAGGTTTTCCATGATTTTCTCATGCCAAGTAAAGCGTGAAATGGGTTCTTCGTGACCCCCAAAAGTTCTGGTTCATAAGAAGAACCATTAAGAATATCTATAGTGCAAATCCTGGGAAACTAACTGTAATAATTGCCACTAGAAACTTCTTAACCGTAACAAAAACAAATGGAGCAATCATCTATGACATTTCTGAATGAACCAATAGATGGTTTCTTAAAAATAAATACGACCAACCCTGTATGTGCTCTAGGATAAATTGCATTCCTGGAATTAATTCTTGAGAAGTTTCTGGAACATCCATAGAGAAATATAAGTGATTATTGAAGAATCTTTGGATAAAGTAATAGATTAATCTAATACCAGTCGCATAGTGTTATAAATACACGAGTGTGATGGTGCTATCAAAGCATTACTAAATTTCTTGTCGATTTTCAGAGCAATGTCTATAGAACAACCACATCACACTCTATAGAAGTTCTTGGCTGATTCAGAATTGCCTGGAAGTAGTTCTTTGCCAAATTCTGCAAAATGATTTGGTCAAATTCCTACAAATACTTTGTGGTATAATTCATAAAAACATTTGAAGCACATTATGACGATTTTTTGAAAGATTTGTTTTGCGAAATTGTTGGTCTCCTACAGGGATCTCTCCAGAATTTTTTCCTGACATTTCTCTACCAATTCTTCCAGAAATTATCACAGCGATTTTTCAAAAGATGCTCAGAAGAATTTGCTCCAGGAAATGCTTGAGAACTCTAAAGCGACTACCTTCAGTAACTTAATTTGTTTTTCCCAAAACTATCCTAGAATTTCCTCCTGATATTTTTTCACTAATCCTTAAACCGATTTCTCCAGTTGTTATTCTAGGAGATCTTCCAAAGATACAGAATTTCTTCCGAGGAATTTCACAAAGGTTTATTCCAAGGTGGGCTGCAAAACGGTGATTCGACAACTAGGAAGGAGCGTTCAACACAGCTCTGGTCCTCACAACCCAGACAACCAAAATGTACGTATAACGAAATCACCTGGAGGCTTTGTATGTGCAAAATTTCACTCATAAGATGTCACGAAAAGGCCTTCTACGAACAAAAGTGGAGGCGATATGCGTGCATATATTATGTGATGAATAATAACATACAATGCGAGTGAATAAATATTATACCGAACTATCCTGTAATCTTATGCGACTTAACTTATGATAACAAATGTTGATTTGACAGCTGCTACGGATTGATTCGACTTACTTTGTACGAGTGTACGGGACGAAACAAAATGTACAAATGAACTCAGAAAAGAATTGTTTTATGCGAGGAAACTCTTCAATCTGACGAGTTTATCCACGGTGTTTTGTGGGTTTGATGTAATTAGTATGAATAAACGAGTTGTAACGTAAACTTTCATGCGATTTCAGGTTGTCTGGGAAGTTCCTACCTCACGCTTCCACGGGTCAAACGATGACAAAGACCGCCAGCTAAGGGTTGCGTACTTAGCTGGTAGTGCAGCCTGGGCACTGTTGTCCTTCTGACATCAGCTAGATTGAGGAGGTACGTCTCGAGCGTCTGTTCACCAGGAGGTGCGGCTCAAACAGCGTCTGTTCTGGTATCCAGCGGCTGAGCAAGAAATGCTGAATTGCGCACAGCTAAATCCAAGGTGGTAGCCCCATCAGCGCGATCGTCCTAGTGTTAGTTGGGACGTTAAACTGAGCTGGCACGATGGCGCTCCGGCGAGACAGGAGTGTTGGCGTAGGCCCAATAAGCCACCCGTAAAAAACCTTATTGCGAATAACATAGGAGATAATACGACCCGGAACAATCGGCAAAGACCCACGCGGCGAAATAAGGATCGGAAACTTGGAACATGGAACTGCAAGTCACTTGGTTTCGCAGGTTGCGACAGGATAATCTATGACGAACTACATCCCCGTAACTTCGATATCGTAGCGCTGCAGGAACTTTGTTGGACTGGACAGAAGGTGTGGAAAAGCGGGCATCGAGCGGCAACCTTCTACCAAAGCTGTGGCACCACAAATGAGCTAGGAACTGGCTTCATAGTGTTGGGCAAGATGCGACAACGCGTTATCGGGTGGCAGCCGATCAACGCAAGGATGTGCAAGATGAGGATAAAAGGCCGTTTCTTCAACTACAGCATCATCAACGTACACTGCCCACACGAAGGGAGACCCGACGACGAGAAGGAGACGTTTTACGCGCAGCTGGAGCAGATTTATGACGGATGCTCGCCGCGTGACGTGAAAATCGTTGTTGGCGACATGAACGCACAGGTAGGACGAGAGGAGATGTACAGACCGGTGATCGGGCGGAACAGTCTGCACGCCGTATCTAACGACAACGGCCAACGATGCGTCAACTTTGCAGCCTCTCGTGGTATGGTAGTCCGAAGCACCTTCTTCCCCCGCAAAGACATCCATAAGACCACCTGGAGATCACCCGATAACCTAACCGAGAACCAAATCGACCACGTTCTAATCGACGGAAAATTCTTCTCTGACATTACCAATGTTCGCACATACCGCAGTGCGAATATAGATTCGGATCACTACCTAGTTGCTGTATGTATGCGCTCAAAACTTTCGACGGTGACAAACTCGCGTCGAAGTCGAACGCCGCGGCTTAACATCGAGCGGCTACGGGACTCAGAAGTAGCCCAAGAATACGCGCAGCAGTTGGAAGTGGCCCTACCAACGGAAGAGCAGCTTGGCGCCGCCACTCTTGAAGATGGCTGGAGGCACATAAGATCCGCCATAGGTAGCACCGCAACAGCAGCACTAGGTCCAGCGGCCCCGAATCAGAGAAATGACTGGTACGACGGCGAATGCGAGCAGTTGAAGAATGAGAAGAATGCAGCATGGGCGAGAATGCTGCAACACCGCACGAGAGCGAACGAGGCACGGTATAAACAGGCACGGAACAGACAAAACTCGATCTTCCGAAGGAAAAAGTGCCATCAAGAAGAACGAGATCGCGAAGCGATGGAAGAGCTGTTCCGCGCTAAAGACACACGGAAGTTCTACGAGAAACTTAACCGTTCGCGCAAAGGCTTTGTGCCACAAGCCGACATGTGCAGAGACTGTGACGGAAATCTTCTCACGAACGAACGTGAGGTGGTCGAAAGGTGGCGGCAGCACTACGACGAGCACCTTAATGGTGATGTGGACAGTAGTGGAGGTGGCACGGAAATAACTTTGGGAGCACGCGCAGACGACGAAAGACTTCCGCCTCCAGATCTCCAAGAGGTAGAAACGGAGATTAGACGGTTGAAAAACAACAAAGCCGCTGGAGTGGACCAAATTCCGAGCGAGTTGCTAAAATACGGTGGTGATGCACTGGCAAGAGCGCTGCACTGGGTTATTTCCAAGATTTGGGAGGAGGAAGTATTGCCGGAGGAGTGGATGGAAGGTGTCGTGTGTCCCATCTACAAAAAGGGCGACAAGTTGGATTGCGCCAATTATCGTGCGATCACAATTTTGAGCGCCGCCTACAAGGTACTCTCCCAAATTCTATGCCGCCGTATATCACCAATTGCTAGAGAATTCGTTGGACAATATCAGGGATCAGTATCAGGGACACTCTCGAGTCCCTTCGAATCTCGCAGAGGGTTACGGCAAGGTGAATGCCTTTCGTGTTTACTGTTCAACATTGCGTTAGAGGGTGTGATAAGAAGAGCGGGGATAGACACGAGTGGCACGATTTTCAGAAAGTCCGTTCAGTTACTTGGTTTCGCCGACGACATTGATATTGTTGCACGCAACTTTGAGACGATGGCGGACACGTACATCCGACTAAGGGCTGAAGCTAGGCGAATCGGACTGAACATCAATGTGTCAAAGACGAAGTACATGATAGCGAGGGGCTCAAGAGAAGACACGGCACGCCCCCCACCTCGAGTTCATATTGACGGTGATGAAATCGAGGTTGTCGAAGAATTCGTGTACTTGGGCTCACTGGTGACCGCCGACAACGACACCAGCAGAGAAATCCAGAGACGCATCGTTGCTGGAAATCGTGCCTACTTTGGACTCCGCAGAACGCTCCGATCGAGCAAAGTTCGCCATCGCACGAAGTTGACCATCTACAAGACGCTGATTAGACCGGTACTCCTCTATGGGCACGAAACATGGACCCTACGTGCAGAGGATCAACGCGCCCTTGGTGTTTTCGAACGGAAGGTGTTGTGGACCATCTACGGCGGAGTGCAGATGGAAGACGGAACGTGGAGAAGGCGGATGAACCATGAATTGCACCAGCTGCTGGGAGAACCAACCATTGTCCACCTCGCAAAAATTGGGAGGCTGCGGTGGGCCGGGCATGTCACCAGAATGTCGGATTCCAACCCGGTGAAAATGGTTCTCGAAAACAATCCGACCGGCACAAGACGACGTGGTGCGCAGCGAGCAAGATGGGTCGATCAAGTTTAGGACGATCTGCGGACCCTTCGCAGAATGCGTGGCTGACAACGAGCAGCCATGGACCGAGTCGAATGGGGACGTCTCCTACGTACAGCAGAGGCCACCCAGGCCTTAGCCTGACTGGTGAGTAAGTTATTCCAAGGTGGTTGAAAAAATAGCTGAATTTTGTTTTTTTTAAGAAACCCAGAATGTCTTCGCTTGTTTATGTGAATTCCTACAACAAATTCATTTACGTTTCCTCCAAGAAATCCGTAATTCCTTGAGGGGTTCTTCGAATTATTTTTGAGGAGTTTTTTTTAGCATATCATACCAAAAATTTCCTTAAAAAAATCCATGAAATCTTCAATAGTTTCTTTAGGTTTTTACACCAGTTTATATACAGCTGTTTTTTTTCAATGATTCATTCGACCATTTCTACACAAATTTCTGTAGAGATTCTGTCCAATGTTTTTCGAGAATTTTCTTTAGAAAATCCAATGAGTTATTTCAGAGATTCTTGTTCATTAAGGGCGACTTTAAAATATATCCAAGTTTTATCAGAGGTTACTCTGGGATATTTTTATTTCTAAAAAACTTTACGCATTTATATTTTATAAAAAAAAAAAACTGTTGGTGTTTCTCTGAAAGAATTCCTGGCAATAAAAAAGACTTACTTGAGAAAATCTAAAAAAATAACAGGAAGAATTACTGTAGAAATTTTAGATTAAATCTATAGAGCAATTGCTGATGGTATTTTTAGAGAAATCCATTGAAAACTTATATAAATTCTGAAGAGTATCTGAGCACTTGGGAATACCTGAATAAATTTCAAGAGAAATTCCTGGAGAAAATCATGAAAAAAAAAATACATACAGTACTACTTGTCGTAATGTAACGAGGAATTCTCAGAAAAAAAGTCTTAGCTCTTAAAGAAATGTCAGCATTGATGCTATGAAAAATCAAACTTTTTCTCCGTTTCGTTTTGTTTTCTTGGCTCCTGTTTAGTCTCTGTTTAGTTTAGGAACCAAAACCTTTGAGGTCTCTTTTTGGTCTTTTTTTCTAGCAAGAGGTCTTTAATTTCCTTAATTATAAGGATCTCAGTCATTACCAGCCCTGTTAACACGATAAGCTTACATATGCAATGTTCAGACTAGAGCTGATATTACGTTATATAGGGTACCTTGATATCAAACGCTTATTTCCAGTGAAAACTAGATATAAGATTTCTGATATCAAGAGAGCCTATATTACGTAATACAGTGGGGTTCCGTTTTTGGCATGCTCCGTTTTTGGTATGCTCCATTTTTGGCACCCCCGATTTTGGCAACAAAATGGATCCGTTTTTGGCAACATTTTTGAATACCATGAAAATTTGTGAATTTCTGTTAATATTATTGTGACTTTTGTTTTAGTCTATTGAAAAGCAGGTCTACTGCATGTCAGGGCTCCATCTTTGACGATATTTCCCCTGCTCGCACCACCAGCCTGGGCTTGCGTGCGTGCTTATTTAATTCGAGATGTTCCTAAGTTTGCATCGTTTTATGAAGCCATTAATCTCTATAAGTATCCCACGTAGAGTTTTAAAATATTTTCTTAGGCATTCACACTCCATGAACAGCCCACATGAGTCTGTTGGTAGGTGATACGGTAAATGAAAACCACTTTTCTTTAAATTTGGAGCAGCTCGTTTGAACAAACCACAAACTCAAGAGCAACATAAAAGCTCAGTTCACTGTTCTTGTCATTACATGGAATTACATACATTGAGTGTGAAGAACCACACAGCAAAAACATTTTTTCTCTATAAGATCATTAAGCGTGCGATGAGTACGTTTTAGAGTGTTTTAGCTGCTTGTCTATTGTGTTTGAAAGTGTATGTTGATTACTATGGCTCATATTGATCTGACTACAAAAGTTTCAAGTAACACCCCACAATTGTTTTCATCTTCAGAAGCTCCCTATACTTTTTGAAATTTATGTAGGGATTATTAGAGTATGTTCAATAAAAACCACTTGCAAAAGTAAAGTAAAGTGTTATATGACCGTATGTAGAACACCCCTTCCCCACCACTTCTTGAACAACGAAACACGTCTTTAATCCTTGATAAAGGTTGAATAAAACAACCGCCGAAAAATATCCTCAGATAACTTAATGTTAAAGTTCAATGCTATTTTTTCTCCAGAAGCTCCTATGAAAATTTAAACGTCAACTCCTAAAGAGGGTTAGACGAGCTCTAAGTTTGTATGGAGAAAATTAGCAAAATACATGGTGTCCGATCACGGACACTTGACGGATGGGCAACTCCTTCCTCTGAAGAGAGTGCCAGCGGGAACAGCAGCTGACGATAGCTCGACTGAGTAAATAATTTTCGAAACAACTCAATAGCCTTGAAAAAGACTGTTTTTCTTTCGGCTGTCCAAAGAAAACTTTCACTTTACTTCTTAACCGATGTTTATTGCTCGATGGTTGAATAAAAACTGATGATTCACAAACAAATTCATTCACTTATATAGCATTCCACGAATCACCACTCACCAATCAGCGCAAGCCTTGTCGTCATTGGTCGGTGGCACGTATCAAACATGTTGCTACATGTTCGTCGCGTCTCCCTCCATGCGCAGTCCGAGTGATGCCAGCCGTCGCATTCTCTGGTATGTTCAGCCGCCGTCATCGCTCATCAGCCGCCAGCCAATACATAATAATTGTCATTCGGGTGGGTAGTGCGTGTAGTAACAGGGTGTAAGCCGAAGGGTGCTAAACTATTTACAAACTTTCGCTCTGTGCGCGAACATTCTCCCCGGGCGAAAAGATAAATGGTTTATAAGAAGAAGAAGGGCTAAGCTTCCCAGAAACCTTCTTGAAACAATACAAAGGTATATCATCCCAGTTATTGGATGTCGAACTTATACAAGGAGGATAACGAACAACTGTATTGTGGAACTCCTGTGAGCCTTTGGCGATTGCAAAAGAGGATTTCGGATGTTGTGGATTAGCGCCAACGGGCTTCGCAACGTCAAGATTTCTAAGGAGCTCTGATAGTCGATTATCTACATAGTCGTTCAGTCGGGAAGGTTTCGCTTTACGTAACTCAGTTTTCTGCATTCTCAATGTGTTCACGGAACAGTTTATAACGGAGGTGGAGGATGTTTTAGGTTGAGAAGCAGGCTGAGAAATCATTTTGTCAGAGTGAAGAAGAGTGTGATGTTGTCATTGACATTTAGCACAGGTGTAAGGTGACGAACACGCACTACCTTTATGTCCCACCCTAAGGCAGTTAAAACATGCTCTTATGTTTCTTACCTTGGCTAGGCGCTGAGCGACGGACATTCCTCGAAATTTCTTGCACTTGTTTCCCGGATGAGTTCCCGATTCACACAGCTTACAAGTCCGATCCAAAATAGTGACTGCGCAGGCATTGAATGCGTTGTTCGGATGACAGCTGAATTTACCAACGGATCCAACGGACGACGATGTCTTCATTGTGGCAAACGGTTTGGTCAACGATGCTTCCCACCGCTCCAGCACAGCAGAACGGTTGCTCAGGAAATCGATGGTGTCCTTGTAATTTGGCAGCTGCTTGTGGGGTATGGAAGCTTCCCATTGAAGCCTCGTGTCCTTGTCTAGTGCCGCTGCCAGAAGATTGACCACGAAGCGTTCGGAGAATCCGGTCATCTCTTCGTCGAGTAGACTCAATCCATCAACGTGCTGAGTGACCTTGTCGATGAGTGCTCTCAAGTCCTTCGCGTTCTCCCGATGCATCTTCGGCAGTTCCAGCAGGCCATTGATGTGGATGTCCACTATGACACGCTTGTCCTCGTATCGGTCCTCCAAGATTTTCCACGCATGGGCATAATTGTTCTGGCTTAGCGTGCGCGAATCAATTATCCCCGGCAGCAGTGCCGACCAGAGCTCTGTCCAAATGATAGAGCTTAATGGCGTCCGAATCGGCTGATGTTCGCATGACATCCAGGAACATGGCCTTGAAGCGTGGCCAGTTCTCTGGCTTCCCGTCGAAGGAAGGGATCGGTGCCTTCAACGGCTGCTGCTGCACAATTATACGTGGAGGGTCCTGTGCTTGCTGTGTATTTCCTTGTGCGTCATTTGGAGTCCCAGTGATTGACTGCACAATTGTCTCAAGCAACACACACGTTTCAGTGTGTTGCGTTTCGAACAAATCGTACGCTTCGATCTGCTCGTCCATCCGTTCGTCGGAAATTAGACCGATAATTTGCTCATGATACTGGCGATACTCCTCGTAGAATCGATCCAGTTTCTTGGAGTACACAGCCAGCATAGCCATATTCGGAGGATCGGATCCAGCTCCAGCCATTCCATCCAACGCCTTGCGAATCTTCGTGACTTGCGCCTTCGCCTGTCCACGCTGTAACACCAGGGTCGTAATGTCTTCCATCTTGTCTCTCTTTTCACTTTTTGGAGGTGTGCGATTCAATGGCATTTTGTGGCACTCGCGCGCGGACTAATACGTGTTAAAAGTATCGGACAAACTCGGTTTCCACTGTTCCACTCGCGCGCGATTTACTTTCGGGTTTAAACTTTTTCGGTTTACTTCAAGTTCATACACAGATGTTTGGCGATCATGCCGTAATCACTCGCGCGCGACTTACTTGCGGGTTAAACAGATAACGGACAATATTCCAGCTGGAAGCGAAACGTGTTCGGACACGTTCGAGAAAATATCCACTTGGTTTGGCGATCACGCCGTTCACTTGCTCGCAGTTCGACAGGTACTGGGATGCGCTCCCTCGCACCACACAACAGAACGTGTTCGGACACGTCCAGGAAAAACCACTTGGCGATCACGCCGAGATCACTCGCGCGCGGTTTACTTGCGGGTTAAAATATCGGACAAGCACTGTGACACACTCGCGCGCGACTTACTTTCGTTCACTTCGTTCGATTCACTCTCGGACAACCAAGGAATATTTTTTCCAATGACTCCGTCGGCTATCGTCTCAGCAACAATTTTGTCGCAATCGTCAGATTGGCGACAGAGGTAAGCGGACTGTATCGGTGCGGGTGTCTCAATCGTCAGATTGACGACACGCAGATGCGGATCGCTCGGGGATCCGGCTCGAATGGACCAAAAATGTCCGATCACGGACACTTGACGGATGGGCAACTCCTTCCTCTGAAGAGAGTGCCAGCGGGAACAGCAGCTGACGATAGCTCGACTGAGTGAATAATTTTCGAAACAACTCAATAGCCTTGAAAAAGACTGTTTTTCTTTCGGCTGTCCAAAGAAAACTTTCACTTTACTTCTTAACCGATGTTTATTGCTCGATGGTTGAATAAAAACTGATGATTCACAAACAAATTCATTCACTTATATAGCATTCCACGAATCACCACTCACCACATGGAAAAACGGTTCCATTTCACGCGAAATATACGCCGAAACGTCGGAGAAGTAGAACCAAAAGTCGTTTTAGCTGCTTCAAGACTGATAGAGCCAGAGTAAAGAACTAGCCGGATGAGTTAAAATTCACACAAATAAAGTCAAAAAAAAAACTGATAGAGCCGATCTCAGTGCTTGGACAGATATCAATTCATATCTGAATCCAAAACAAGATCCTGACAGTACAAAGCAAGATCCTGTCGATTTTTAGCGAACTACTTCAGTGTCCTAGTCCCTGTAGATTCCTAATGACCAGCTGAAGACTCCTATCGGGCTCTTGGTTCTTCAAGGGGGCAGGATCCATCATCAATTTTGGAATTTACAAAACCAATTTTTTCGTTAAAAATTTACAAAGTTAAATGAAAATATGTTGGCTATATCCTATTTCCCAACCGAAAAACAGTGAACATATTTTCCGTAAAGAAATTTTAATTTTGAGCTGAAAAACTGCTTTTCCTGTTTCGATGATTGCGATTGCAGATTCTTAAATGTTAAATTTAAAAAAAAATCATCAATATTCGTACTGTTTCGAAGTCTGGCCATCATTTGGTTGCAAAACAAAGATTTAAGAACATCCTAACGGTATTTTGGAAATTAAAAAAATGGGTTCCGATTTTGGCAACTGAAAATTTTGACTTTGTTGCCAAAAACGGAATCCCACTGTATCAGCTCTAGTCTGAATGTAGAATTAGTCTTGTGTTAACGTTTGGCATGAAAATGAAGGGGTTAGTGGCTAGAAATTCCTTAATTCGACTCAACTTAAAGCCGATTAAAATGTCACTAACACCCCTTTGCGTTTAAGCCCCTCAAATATAGTAATTTTCAATCTGCAGTCCAGGCATAAAAAATTTTATACTTTCACTGCACACCATATATTTTTTTTTGTCCTACAATGGTCCAGATAGCAAGTTTAGGCGGACATGAAATTTTCGACGTCATTTTGTGGTTTTGGAGTATAGGTTGCTTCCCAGCAGTGTCTCGAAATTAGTTGTACTACAATTCGTACGAAAGGGATTTTTTTTCTGCACTAATCGGAATAGTGTCCTATACGCCAACTTTTTTAAATTAATAGATAGCAAGTTGGTATATTCAGCAAAGTTGTAGTGCGCGTCAACGCCTACTGATCTTTAACAATTGTATTTTTTTGACATGGTTACTATGACTGATTTCAATACGACTTTAACTACTGTAATAATTACTGCTATACATAAATCAAAAACTCAAGATAAATAAATTGAATGCCTCTCAACTCTTGTAACATGTTACCATTTATGACTTTTAATACGGCATGATTTTAAATTACAATCTTATTGGGACGTTACGCCAGGAAGAAGAACAATAAGACAATAAGAAAACCAGATGAAATACAACTGTGGTATATTTACCAAAGTTGTAGAATATAATAGTACAAAAACTTTGTAGAACATAGTAGGCTGCTAAAATTTGTAAATAAATGACTTATGAGTAAAAAATGATTTTCTTCATTTTTTTATATAAAAAGTCAATTATTTCAGAAAGTATAAGAGATAGAGAAAAAGTTTGTTCTACAAAGTTTTTTGTATTAAAATATGCTACAACTTTGCTGAATATACCAACTTGCTATCTTTTAACATAAAAAAGTTGGTGTATAGGACACTATTGCGATTAGTGCAGAAAAAAAATCCCTTTCGTACGAATTGTAGTACAACTAATTTCGAGACACTTCTGGGAAGCAACGTATACTCTAAAACCACAAAATGACGTCGAAAAGTTCATGTCCGCGTAAACTTGCTATCTGGACCACTGTACCATGGTTTCGAACGTGGACGCGCCTCTGACGATGAGTAGGGGGGGCATGGGGCAAGAGCGACACCCGGGGCAATAGTGCCACCTCTAATTTCACGTAGTTCAAATCAATTTTTTGATGTTAAACTCAGGATAAGAATAAATTGAGTACTAATTGAGGATTGTGTAAATATTACAGTTAAAAATGTTTAGTACAAAAAATTAGAAAAATGTCTTTAACTCACCAACGCGAAAAATGCGAAATATTATAAGAATGTAAGACTGGAAAACAAGGTTTGACTCCCAATAAATACAAAACATATTGATTTTTCCGCACAGTATTGATGATTTTCAATTGTTTAATATAACTGTGAGGAAATTTTTTCGAAAAAGTCCTTTTGACATTAAGTTTTACATATATAAAAACAGTATGTCTTATGGGGCAAGAGGGACACCGCAATTTTCTCATATAAAATCAAATGAACTTTTATTTTTCTTGTTTAATATTGCATTAAATCAATGTTTATTACTAAATAAAATCAAAATAAACCATTTTGGACATTCAAAATGGTTTCTGAAAATGTTTACTATTATTGTTACAGTCAAATAAGATGAGAACTAAATTATTTTCGTAAAATTACTTTTTAACTATAAGTCAACTTTTATCCCTCAGTTTTTATCTTTACTATCTGTAGTATTTATCGTTTAGGTAGGAAAATAATAATATACAAAATTTGTGGCATTTTGCTCTGGTGGTCTTCTTGCCCCATACGAGTGGCACTCTTGCCCCGTGCCTCGTTTAAAAACCTCATAAGAAGGGACATTTTCAAAAATCTCAAATCATCATGTGTTTCATATATTTTTGAAATCTATCGATAACATCATTTAGAACAAGAGGTGAGCTTGCCCCTACACTGGAATAATCTTCAAAAATTGTGCTAATCAACCATGATTTGACTTAAGGTGTCCTTCTTGCCCCCAGCCCCCCTATAATTTTTCTGTAATCATTCTTATTACTTATTGAAAGGTAAATCATATTAACTTATTATTTGACTAACAACAAATTTGTTCCACAGAGAGATTTACAAAACACCACACAAAATCCCTTCTTTCACATATCCTTAGGCAAAACACTTCACTACCGTTATATGTATGACTGATTCATGTTCTTTCTACCTTGCATCATTCATACGTGTAAGGGAAGTCTAGAATAAAAGGAAAACTTAAAGAACCTTCTGGTCAAAGATATTGCGTTGCCTACTTCCAAAACTCCAAATCCCCCGGTGTATTATGGACGGTATGAGTTTTCAAACTTATGCTGGAGACTTGGCGCCTGACCCCCTTGTACATCAATAAAATAAAATAAAATCAAATTTGCAACCTTGATATCAATTGGTCGACAAATTTATAGAAAATTGAGGGCTACCGAATTTTTCGATACTTGTCGTTTTGGTATCTGCAGTACATCATAATATTATAACAAGTATAAAACAACGCGATAGATCGGTCCATGTCATTTAGTCGATTTTGTTACAATCCTTCGCTTACAATTTTATGCAATTTTCACAACGTGAAAGATGTGTGGCGGAACTGACGTACGTTTACCTTTTTTTTGCTATATGGCTTAGGCAGCGTCCATTTATTACGTAAAGCTAAAATTGGAAATTTTAGCCCTCCCCCCCCCCTCCGTAACGCTTTTTGTATGAAAAATTTCAATTTTTTTGTATGAGCCGTAACGCTTGAGCTTACTCCCCCTCCCCCTCGAGCGTTACGTAATTTGTGGATGAGACGTTTGGCACGAATTTGTTTAGTCGAACAGAAACATTACTGAACAGTGCATTTTTGCGAAATACAGTCATCTCTCCCTTACTCGATATTGAAGGGACCATCGAGTTAGGGAGGTATCGAGTTACAGAACACAAAAGCAGTGCAGCTGCGTTCCAAGGGACCATCGAGTTAGCCATGAAAACCAACTTTTACTATGGTTCTCTAACTCGATATCGAGATACGGAATATCGAGTAAGGGAGAGTTAACTGTATCACAAAACAACTAATAAAAACAGCCTTTCAATGAAAGAAGGCAAAATTATGTTTGAAATATGATCACTTAGCTTAGCGCTAATAATTATTTTAACAATACAGCCATTCAATGAAAAACCGATCTAATGCGTCACCGAATTCCGTGAAAATTTGTTATTTTGTTCCTTATCCGAAATAAGGTGTCACGTGTTTTTATTTTTTTTATTAGGTTGACCATTTCCAAAATAGGATAACCAGAAAAATCGCGACCTCGCAAAATTTTTATTTTAAAAAAAATTATAACTTGAACGATTTTTAATTTTCTTGGACAAAATGAAAGCTAAAGATTTTAATTTTTCAAGAAAAATATAAAATTTCACAAAAATCCGTTTTTTGTGTTTTGAAGGCCTTGGGACTAAAGGAGCTACCGTAGACGTACCATATTTGACGCGGTTAAGAAAATTCTAAATTCAAACACTTGTCAAATCGTCTAAATCTATCCGATTTTGTTGAAATTTGAACCTATGCTAGCTCAACTATTATAGAATTAGGGAAAAATCAGTAAAAAAATATTGAACGATTTTTTCTTCATGTTTGATTGACTTTTTGTGGAACACATTAGGTTCCTTAATTGACGCATCAATTCTACAATGTGCCTAATTTGACGCACTATGTTCCTTATTTGACGCACTTTCAAATAATTGCTAAAGTTTAAAATATACAAGAGTTTCAGTATTCAATATTTCAATTAGTTGAAAAAAGAGTTTTAGAGAGGACATAAAAGTTAGAAGCTTTGGAAAAAGTTTTGAATGACGTCATCCGGTAGTCACTTTTGCTATGCGTTTAGTTAGTGTAGAAAATAAAACCGGCGATTGAGTTCAATCCATAGTTAAGCATTATTGTTTAGTTTAATGTATTTTCGTCGTGATATCAAACAAGGGAAAGGTTTGAAAACTACGTTGCGCTGGAACGGGGAAGGTAGTTGCTAAAATAAGGACAAATTGGTCAAAAACTGGAACGAAAACAACCGGTTCCAAAAATGGCCGTTTGATAATCTTCGTTACTTATAACACGTGAACTACGCCTACTTGTCCCATGTTCTATGTCACCATTATGGATCGCGGGACAAATATGCGTAGAACCAACGGCAGTATAGGCCTCGAAATAGATCGATAACCATATATGGGTCATACATTAAGTACGTCATGTTATAAGGGGGAAGGACGTGTTCTGCAAGATGTGACAAATCATACAAGTTTTTTGAAGGCTCCATATAAAAAGTGTGAAGTAGGGCGGATGGGCGGGGTTTTTGTAGAAAATGGTATGTTTTTGTGACACGTATCTCGTGGACACCCCCTATTGTATAAATTATACGAAACAAACCATTGAACCTACACCTCACCTCCTGACGCATTTATTGGAGCTTCCTTGAAACATTAGGGGACGTCCATAAACCGCGATAAATTGTACAATTTTCAACCCCTCTCAACCTTGGCCACATTTATTTTATGGAAACTTCGAATATTTTGTATGAATCGTTGCGTTTCTCTGAACCTCCTCCTCTTCCTTAAACGTGACGTAATCTATGGATGACCCTTTACATGTGATTACATTAAGCCTTGGGTTGTTCTGCGGACCGATTTTTTGAATGCAAGCACCATAAATATTTATTTTCCTATTTTCGATCCAAAAAAAACATGCTGAACAAAATAGCAAATAATTAGGAACATTGTGTGCCTAACTTGACGCACAAGATTTTCATACAAAAATATGTCTTGAAGCTTAAAAGTAGAAAACTTTCGACGTCAATTCATGAATAAAAGAATATTACTGACTGTTGTTGATGATATTGCTGTAAAACAGCACAATAATTTCACGAAAATTGATCAACAATAGTTAGCACATTCACTAAGGAATGAAAAAAATGACGCACTTGTCGGATGCATTTTCAAATAAATTTTATTTTTTAACTACAGGTATGTTCCGTTTTTGTCACGTTCCGATTTTATCACGCTCCGTTTTTGTCACGTTCCGATTTCGTCAACAAACTATTCCGTTTTTATCAACATAAAAATATTGAAAATTATTTTTTTTTTGAATGCTTAGAATATAGTCTAAAGACTTATTTTGAAGCTAATCAAATGTTTTTTGAATGTCTCAGAATTGGATTTTCGACATAATGTTAGTGTTGTGCACATGTATTGTAGGTATCAAGTCCTATACCATTCAATGAGGGTTGCCTTCTTCTCGGCCTCCTTCTGTTTAAACAGAGTGTTCAAGCTTGACTAGGGCTACTGACAACTTAACACATCCTTCAACAGTGAAGAGTTGTCCCGGCCACGTCCTAGCGACAGCTGAAGATTGTAAGGGTCGTCCATAAACCACATGGTATTTTTTTTTTAATTTTCGGGCCTCTCCCCTCTTGTGGTGTTTTGTCCATACAATAATTTTAAAATTAGTATGGACTGTGGTCATTGGCCAGACACCCCCCTCCCTCCTCCATAACTGACCACGTTGTTTATGGACGATCCCTTAGTTGAATTAAGTACGTATTCAAAATAAATTAAGTACCTTCAGAGCTGCAGATATCCTTATTTTTCATCATAGGATATTCGATGTAAATGTTATTGGCATATTCCATCAGACAATGTTCAATTCTTTGTTAAAAGAGATGAACTAGGGAATAAATTCAAAATATTCTGTCATAGAAGAAGAGGCGGCAACCTTTAGACCAGAGACGAAATAAAGACGCTGTAATGAGGCTCAATCTGGGTACCCGTTCTAGTTTTAAATTCGTTACCCAAGGTTGACAGATTACAGTACACTTATCTAAGCACTTTGCTTTTGCTCAAGTACCATAAATGTTTGAGAAACGACACACGGTATAAGATCGAGTTTATTTCGTATTTGAAAAGACTAGTTATCGACCAGCTATATTTTGGATAAAGAAACTTTCATTATTTTTTATCTCTTTTGACTCAAACATTATAGAATTTCACGGATTATAGCAAGAGTTCTAAGGGGGTGAGGACAAAAATCAGTAGAACATAGCAATCTGAAGAAAATTTATGAATCTCCATTAAATAAGTTTACATCCAGGAAGAAGAAATAGGGCTGAAATGATTAAAAATTTAAGAAGCTGTGTACCTGACGTTACCACACCACGCACGTTCTTATTCCAAATTTGTTGGGATCCTGACCTTCGAGTAGACACTCATCTCTTCTCCATTTAGAAATGAAGACATTTATGAAGAGTCTTATACAAACAAGCATTAGCCTATAATGCATCTAATTTATTGAAACAATTAACAACACATTTTCCAACCAAAAAGCTTCAATGCTTTGGCAAGGATGCTTGTTGTTGAGTATGTTTTTGATGAACCTGTTCAACATAAGTTCTACTGAATAAACAACAAAAACTTTAGTTAAGTTTTCAGTTTAAAAATACATGTTACATTGCGAAATAAAAAAAAAAACCTTTTCGTGTGTTTCTTATGTATCTCCATTAAATTTTAGAATGTTGAATCTTATACCGCTCACATAAATTTACAAGCGCATCACAATTTTTTGCTAAAGTTTGTCAAAGCTATAAAAAATCCTTGTTTTATTGATGTTTCAATGGAATTTAAACTATGGTTTTTAATCGTTTGGCAATTATTTATATCGAGCTTGCAAAATAGGATCTTAACTTTAGTGTTAGACATAATTTGATCGAAATTACCGGAACATCAATTTGATATGAATTTTTTACATGCCAGTTACAAAGTTTTCAAAATAATTCATCTATTGAATCAACGAAAGTAATACAAACTTCACTGATTCGTAATAATTAGCATCCAAAAACTAATATATGCTGTAAATTTTTGCACATAGATTTACATACAAGTCGTTAAACTTGCTTGCAAGTTGGATGAAATCGATAAGTAATGCATTTACAAAAGTTATTGTTTTAAACCAAGCCAGCTAGTACGTTTTTAAAAGCGGCAATAAATTCAGTGATATCAAATAAAGTGAAAAGTTGTACTTTGAGAAATAAATGTTCCGCTGTGTTATCGGTTAAGTTATTTCTCGTTGAATGTTTTCAGGTTAGAAGTTTTCTCGACAAGTGTACATATGGCAAAAAAAGCTCTCAGTTAATCTGTTAAGTGTTTAAAAAACAGCCTTCCCAGTTGGGAACAAATGATATGAAGAAGAAGATGAAGGATCAAGAAAAAAGAGAAAAAAGAAATTGTTAAATTTTTCTTTACAAAAAAATATGATTAGCTTGACACACTTTTGCTTTCGTCATTTATACAAATATGACTTATCTCAAAATGCATAGTACATATATGTGATTATTGTTTTAATATTCCATAAGACATCTATTGACATTCTGACCAAAAGTAAGACTATAACTATTAAGGAATTATCGCAAAACCATACTTATTGATTGGAGACTGCAATCAAATTCCATTATGAATCTACACGAATGAACAATTGAAAGGATCCTCACAGCCCCTATACATCAATGTTATGCATGTATTCAACGAAAATGTGTACTTTCCTGTTTAAAGTGCCATTTTCTATACAGACTTGTAAAATATTTTGTCTAAGAAAATTATTCCGTTTTTGTCACGGTTCCGTTTTTGTCAACTGAAAATCACCGATCGTGTTGATAAAAACGGAACATACCTGTATTATCAATCAAATATAATTTTTTTTCGATTGGAATCCTTCAATAACATGTAAATATAGATTAAGCCATAAATTATTGAGTGCTAGTCTGAACTAGAATTAATTCATGATAACATTAATTAGAAAATGCGTCAAGTTTGGACCTGCGTCAAATATGGTACGTTCACGGTATTGCTGTTCTATTTTTTTTTTTTGAACGTTCAGAAACTTTTACGTTTACTGTCAAATTTTCAGCGATGATTGTTTTTTTTTTAAATTTTTGAGATATATATTTTTGAAAATAAAAAATCAGTCTATTTTTATCGGCACACACTGTAAGTCTTAGCGCATTAGATTTTTATTTAAAAAAAAACATAACTTTTGAACAGCTCAACCGATTTTCAATCTTTTTTTTATGGAATAAAAGCTTAAGATTTCAACTTTTCAGAAAAAAAAATATAAAACTCTGTTTTTTTACGTGAAAAAAAAATATCAAAATTTCTAGTTTTTTAGGCTTTTTTTAGATGTTTGGGGGCTTTTCGGTTCTGGGAAACGGATTTAATTAAAAACTGCTTGATTAAGTTATTCAACAAAAACTATCCAAAAACATGATTTTCAATGAAAAAAATCATTTTTTTTCGAATCGTTGATTACTTTTTACCGGAAATTGAATTTTTACTGTTTAGCTAAAGTTTTTGAAGCATCTTGTTATAACTTAAAGTTAAAAAATGCATATACGGTAGGTGTACCAGTTATGGCCATAGTGGTCCCCTATTTCGCCATACGTGATAACTTGAATATCTCAATATTTTGAAAAGTTTTTTTGTGTTTTAGCAGTAAGATATAGGATATATCTTGATGTTAAAACATTCGAAAAGATTAAAAATTTGAAAGTTATCCGAATTTTACATACGGCCAAATAGGGAACCACTATGGCCATAACTGGTACACTTTCCCTATTTAAAAAAAAATCAAAATTATGTTTGTTATAAAATTTATGAAACATTGCTTCTTAGACCTTTTTGAAGGATTAAAAATGAGAAAAAACAGTTTCAGTTTAGGTATTAAAATAACAAAAATTGAAAAATATTTGGAACGTTGAAAATTTATGCTGTTGGGCAGTTTTGGCTAAATAAGTAATTCAAAACAATTTTTAAATTAATTTCTTGTACTCACAATTTAAAACCTACTAAATTTGCTTCAAAAGCATGCAAAAAGAACAAGAATCGGTTAAGTTTTCATGAAGTTATGGTCAACCAGAAATGATTTTTTAGTAAAAAGAGGAAAAATTTGGAGAAAATTACTTTTAACTAAGACTAGTTTTAATTTTAAACACATTTGGTATTCTGAAGGTCATATTTCATAACTTAAAAATTGACCTTCAAGTCGCTTGCGCCAACATTAAAAAAACAAAAAACAAAATACAAGGCATTTAAATGATTATGTGTGGAAACTACTTTATCATTTTACTGTTCTTTTTGCCCTCGAAAATTTTTAATACACACTGATCTGGTTTTATTTCCGCTGTTGTTCTTTTTATGCTTATTTTGCAAAAAAACTTAATAGGGTCCTAAAGCCCTGCCCCAATTTTAGTACCAAACCCATGGTTTATCCCAAAATTTGAAAAAGAAAGTTTATATATTTCGTAAATTGTTCCCAAACCTTGGGAACGTTTGTTTTGCAATGTTTGAAATTGCAGACTTTGAAAATTTTCAGTACAGTTAGGACATTTTTTACTAAGTATATAAAAAGTCTTATTTTCTCATGATTGAGTTGTTTTACGCGGTTCAACCGAGTTTTGTTACGCGGTACGTATTCCTTGTTTGAAAAAAAAAACTGACCGTATAAGGTTTAGACGGATTCCATTTTAGACTATAAGAAAAAAATATACACTGGAAAAATATTTTATTTATTTTCATAGAAAAATCAATAATAAAACTTGAATTTTAAATTACACAAAAACCCCATTTTTAATATCTTTTAAATTTTCACCATAGAAACTTGATAGTAAAAAGATGTTTGGGACAAAGTTTCATGATGGAGAAATTTTTAATAAAAAAGTTTTCCTAAGAACAACTTTTGGTCGATTTTCAAAATTTTGATTTTTTGTCAAAATAAATACATTCTGATGATACAGTAAGCATCTTGAAATGATTCTAAGCCATAATGATTATATGAATAATTTCTCTAGAAGTAGCCATTTTCGAATTATATCGAGTTTTATGCAAAAAGTATTGTTTAAAAATGAAAATAGGCCATTTTCATAAGTTATTCGCGTTTCTCCTTCAAAAATAATACGTTTTCGAGAGTAAAGACCATATTTCTTTCCACTTACTTATTTTCTCTGATGGAGAATCACGAATAACTAATGAAAATTGCCTATTTTAATATTTAAACAATACTTTTTTGCATAAAACTCGATATAATTCGAAAATGGCTACTTCTAGAGAAATTATTCATATAATCATTATGGCTAAGAATCTTTTCAAGATGCTTACTGTATCATTAGAACGTATTTATTTTGACAAAAAATCAAAATTTTGATAATCGACTAAAAGTTGTTCTTAGAAAAACTTTTTTATTAAACATTTCTCCATCATGAAACTTTGTCCCAAACATCTGTTTACTATCAAGATTCTATGGTGAAAATTTAAAAAATATTAAAAATGGGGTTTTTGTGTAATTTAAAATTTAAATTTTATTTCTGATTTTTTTTGAAAATAAATATTTTTTCAGTGTATATTTTTTTCTTATAGTCCAAACGGTGCACTACAACTTCTTCATTGAACTTTTTTCTCTAAAATCAACAGTTTCGGAGTTAGAATTTTTCAAATAAGTTGAATGCAAAAAATTATAGGCCATTTTCAAAAGTTACGCTTGAGTTAAAATGATCAATTTTTCTTTGGAAAACACTTATTCTACCATACCAAAAACATGTGCAAAATTTAATCCAAATCGAAGACTATCGAGTACGATTTTTATTTATTTCGACTCATTCTGGATGGAATTCGTCTTTAGTCATCTATCAAACATACAAAATTCGTTTCAATTAGTTTGAGCAAATATAATTTTGGTGTCATACATTCATTAAGTGTGAAATTTTTAATCTCATCCACACACATTGTCTTTGCACTAAGTTTAATGCGTACGCTCGTTTTGAACATGGATCAAGGATAACATGATAGTCCTGGTGCGTTTTGTAGATCCCTACTAGCCGTAACTCTTCCTTCGTTTCCTGACAAACCAATCGCATAAATCATTCATTTCCAGTTGGAGTCATCAACATGAGACCGAACTACCGCCCACTCGGCCCTTCATGTTCACTACACATACAAAGAAACTCATCTGTGGACGATGTGTTGTTTTCCTCTCTCACTCTCATCCATGTGTTCAAAATCACATGTTCGCTGAGTGCCCTGCAGATGAGTTCCCAGGTGAAACTAACCGTGCGGAACTCTTATTTGTTTTGACCGGAAAGCGCATGTCCTTCCATGAGAGAGCGGATGAATATCCTGTTTTAAGGTTCGTTTCCAAAGATGTACCTTACACCAGTCAGTTAGTTTTGGGATCTCAACTGTTGTGGACGTGTGAAAGCTGTTGCTTTTCGTTGCCTTTGAACAGCAAGTGTTTTTTTTCTCTTCAAACCAGCCCACTCAATAGTAGAGGTGTGAACATGAGGTTTTCACTCGTGAATGGGATTGTGAAAAACATTTGAATTAGAATGTGATTCCGGTAATAGGCGTTGGTGGCATATAGCGAGTGGTACCCTGAAGCGGAAGTTCGTTTTGATAACATCTGAACGTGGAATCAGTGATATAAATTAACATCATTCATTGAAGTGTCCTCACTATAGTGCTGGGATGATTTATGAACGAGACGCGACACTTGCGGATCTCGCCGCTCCAGCGAAACAAGTAAGATTTCATTACTTTATGTGTGTATAAGTATTTGAGTGAGAATGTGCGTAGGAATCGTGTGGTTGTGTGTGAGACTGGTTGTTTTCCCGGCGGTTACATAAAACCATCTCAAATATTGAGCTCCCACGAAAGTGTCATCGTACTTTCAGGATGCAGCAGCAAGACTAGCCCAAATCCATCTGAAACAAGGATTCACATATTAAAAAATAATGTTGCAATTTATGATTTAAAGTACACGTCACGAGCCACTAGTTGTATTTTTCGAGGTATTGTATTTCATTCATACTGCAGTAACATTAACCAGGCGACGTTGAAGATGCTCATCACTGCAATTTTCTTCATCTAACCGCTACCCATGCAATTACATTGCATGTTACGATTGCAGAGCAGTGCTGCCAAAGCTCTCCTAAAACGGTATAAAAATTGGAACTACACGGGAAAAATTCTGTGGTAAAAATAACTATTTTAGCTGACTACGCCCATTCTTAAAACTACCCTGGAAATTCAGACCAATTTACTATGTTTACGGTACAGTCCACCACATTACTGGTACATTTGACAGAAATAATTTACAACAATCTGATTCCAACTACAGACATGGTAGAATCAAGCGTTTTTTTTTTATTTAGGACTGACTAGTAAGTCCTAAATTAAAATTGTGCGCACTTTCAAACCGCATAGCAAGTTTTTGAGCTTTTTCGCAATTAGTTAGCAATAATTTGTTTTCCTCTTTCAATGCCGGTATTGGCTTCTGAGGTTTTTTCAAAATTTCAATTGAGGTTCAATCAAATTTCAATCTTATTTACAAAATGTTTGTTTCCTAATTGTGCAAAACTTTTCTTGATTTCTTTCTGCAAATCTTGCCATATAATTTTCATAGCAGGATCGCGAGTGCGTTGAAATTGCCTTCTCCTCACGTTTTTAAGACGGATCAAGATTTTAAGATCATCGTCTAAAATCACGGATTCATATTTTAGAATTGCAATGCTTCTGGCTTCAACAATGGAATTTGTTATAGTTTCAAGAGCATTGTCAATATCATGTTTTGTTTGTAAAGGAATATTAACATTAAGATTAGAGTTAGAGACAATTGAAAATCAAGTTACTCAGGACTTCGAAAATATTCTCAATCAAGAGAACGTTTTCGAAAATGCCTGTGAGACTGATTTGGAAGAAGTGAGAACTATTATTAAAAAATTCTAAAATATGAATGCTCTTGGCGATGATAGAATTTTCTACATCCTCATCAAGAAACTTCCAAAAAGTAGCTTATCATTTTTAGTTGATATATTCAACAAATGTTTTCAGTTAGCATATTTTCCTGACAAATGGAAAAATGCTAAAGTTGTTCCAATTCAACAAAAATCCTGCAGAAGCTTCTAGCTATCGTCCAATCAGTTTGCTTTCCTCCATCAGTAAACTTTTTGAAAAGGTTATTTTGAACAGAATGATGGCCCACATCAACGAAAATTCGATTTTTGCCAATGAACAGTTCGGATTCCGCCATGGACATTCGACCACTCATCAACTTTTACGTGTAACAAATTTGATCCGTTCCAACAAATCTGAAGGCTATTCTACTGGTCTTGCTCTTCTAGACATAGAAAAAGCATTCGACAGTGTTTGGCATGAAGGTTTGATCGTAAAATTAAAAAACTTCAATTTTCCAACATACATTGTTAGAATAATTCAAAGTTATCTGTCAAATCGTACACTTCAGGTTAATTATCAGAACTCCAAATCTGAAAGACTTCCTGTAAGAGCTGGTGTTTCTCAAGGCAGCATTTTGGGACCAATATTATACAATATTTTCACATCTGACTTACCTGAGTTACCTCAGGGATGTCAAAAATCTTTGTTTGCGGATGACACAGGCCTCTCGGCCAAATGACGAAGCCTGCGTGTCATCTGTAGTCGATTGCAAAAAAGTTTGGATATATTTTCTTCATACTTGCAAAAATGGAAGATTTCTCCTAATGCTTTCAAAACTCAACTAATAATAATCCCACATAAACCAAAAGCACTTTATTTGAAACCTTCAATTAGACATGTTGTCACGATAAGAGGGGTTCCAATAAATTGGTCAGATGAAGTTAAGTATCTAGGGCTAGATGCTAGATAAGAATTTAACTTTCAAAAATCACATTGAGGACATTCAAGCCAAATGTAATAAATATGTAAAATGTCTCTATCCACTTATTAATAGAAAATCAAAACTTTGTCTTAAGAACAAGCTTTTGATATTCAAACAAATTTTCAGGCCAGCCATGTTGTATGCTGTACCAATATGGACTAGCTGTTGTAATAGAAAGCTCTGCAGAGAATTCAAAATAAAATTTTGAAAATGATTATGAAGCTTCCTCCCTGGTATAGTACCAATGAGTTACATAGAATATCCAATGTTGAAATATTGGAACAAATGTCAAATAAAATAATGAATAATTTCAGGCAAAAATCGTTACAATCTTCTATTGCCACGATTAATGCGTTATATGTTTAGGTTAAGTATATTCAAAGCGTTTTTTATTTCTTTTATAAGCAGGTGAAATTAACTCACCTGTAAAAAATCTGAACTGCTACGGCAAATGATATGTAATACGTTGTTAACAAAATGTTAATAAAATCTCAAATTTGTTTTACCAAATTAGGATGATAGTGTTGTCTAATAACACAGAACACCTAGATATAAGAAATGAATGTTATGTTTGGAATGATACTAATAAAGAAATAAAAAAAAATCTCGTAGAACACTTCTTCATCTTCTCGGATAGCCTCAGTTCTATTGAGACACTCCGGTCGATGAAACCTGTAAAACATGCATCTTAATTTCTTCTCAAAAATAAGAGAGCAGATATATGCACTGGTCGAAAGATCATATAAGATTACCTTTGTATGGGTCCTCTCACATTGTCAATATAATGCAATGAGAAGGCGGATTCTCTCGCAAAGGTGGGCGCTGAGGAAGGTGCGATTTATGATAGAAGAATTTCACACGATGAATTGTTTCATTTAGTACGTCAACGTTCTCTTCACGGCAAAGCGATTCGCTAAATGACCAACTGGGACGGTGGTTACACTCCATAATCCCTAGAGTTTCCTTGCGAGCGTGGTGGAAAGATTGGGATGTAAGTCGAGATTTCATTCGCGTGATGTCAAGAATTAACCTCGCGCTGAGCAATATTTGTAATAGGTGTGGTTCCGGTTATGATGACATCGATAACGTAGTTTGGCAGTGCCCGGATATGGACGTCTCCTGAGCACAACTTTTGGATACCCTTGTGGCCCGAGGTAGACAACCCTATGCTCCAGTTAGTGATGTGTTGGGCTCCCGCGATCTCGTATACATGTTTTCGATTTACGACTTTCTTCGCTTGTGCTGTATACAAGTTTAATGCTGTTGCGTTCTTTTCCCCAGTTTTTTTTTTCTGTGTTTTGTCCCCTTTGTGTTGGATTGCTGTTCCTGACCATCCGGCAATCGAAAACTTATATGACGTTGATATACGCCATGATACGACTAACGAGCAACCATGAAATACCTCCCGGATGGGCTGCAGAGAACCCTGTTATCCAATCCCAACCTAGCCCATTCTGAAAATATTTGTGTCCACTAACCTCGAGCTGCCACGAGTACCCTGGCTCCATCCCGTACTAAACTTGGTACTTAATAAGTTTTTTAATTGTAAACAAGTACAAAAATGAATTTGGGCTCCGTAAAGCGTTAAACGCCATTGAGCCTCAAATAAATGAATTGGTAGAAAAATAAATAAACTATCTTTGCACAAGGAACCAACGGATGCTACTTAGCATAAGTTGCACCACCCTCAGTATGTAAGTAATGGAATTCTCATTCCTTGTACTAAGCAATACCGGCGTAATAGGCAATTTAGGTCAATTTGGGTTATGGAAGAAATGTTAACGTGTTATTATATTTGAGAAAACCATTGGAGTCCTCTGCACTTCCACGAGAAATCACTGGGAGTCTAGGTAAACAAAATGTTTAATTACAAGAATTTTAGACGATTGAAAAATACATATATGTTGAAGACGGGTACAAAACTTCAAAGTTATGTTGTCTTCCGATAAAACATTATCAAAACTAAGTGCGAATATGCTTAACTACTATATCTTTTGAATGCCGAGTGTCAATCCTATGGGCATTTTTTTTAGTAAATAATGTACTCTTTCATAACAAAGGCATATATATGAGCTCTAATATAAACTTCATTGAAATAATGATAAATACAAAAATCACTTTAACTTTTGATTTTCTCGAAGAAATGATTTCAAATTTACAGAGAATATGCTTCGACATCAAATGTTTTGAATGCTTAATGCAAAGCTGATGGTTTCTTGGCTGGTTTACAAAATAGTAATGATGCACCGCTTTGAAATATTTTGAAGTATGTGAATATCCCTTCCAAAATAGCTCAAAACCTTCAAATCACGATAACTTTCGAATCCCTCATTAGAATATTTTGAAATTCACGGAGAAGATGCTTGAATGCTATATCTTTCGAATGGTTGGTGCCAAATTCTTGGACATTTTTTTTGCGTAATAATGGTTTCTGGCACACCGTGACTCGATTAAGGATGACCCCATTTGGGACAGTAAGAAGAAGAAAAGGCGTTCTCAAAGATATCTTCAGAACTTTAGAGCTTTGGGTGTTTAGTAGATTAATCGATACACACGTGATAATTGAAATCGATTCAGCCACAAAGATTTGTTAGTAATTGAAGTTCATTTATACATTTGGTGATTGTTTGAAGTGTTATTTTTTTCTCAATTGCGTCGATTCAAATTCATTCATATACCGTTTTGTCTCAAATTACGATTTGAAATATAAGATTTGATATTTTCATGACTTTCCAATGTAGAGGACTCGAATAATAGAAAAAAATATTATCCTGTAAAGAAATTTGAGTGATTATAATGAAAAATCATCATAAAAGTGGAATGTTCGGAATTTGAATCGAAATGGTATGTATCTTCACGATTTTTTTAATGGAATCTATAAGAAATGTACTAAAAGAATTCAGTTTCAAATATTTTAGGCATAGCGTTAATGGTTACATAATTAAATATAAATTTTATAAATATCAAATTTGAACTTAAACATCTTATTCAAAATGGATGTTTTCTGGACCTGGGTAACCTTTTTTGAAGTGTCCGGTAATGCCCCAAACAGCATCATAGTGTATTGTGCCATATGCTACATATATATGCACATTGGTCAGTGATACAAACGGCAACACTGTATTTCCATTTACAGTGAAAAAGGCAAAAATATTACGAAAGTTCCATTGTGAATAGCACATAGGATATCATTTCCATATGTGCCGAGCATCCCTTTTTTGTAACGTTCAGTATCGCACTTTTTGGGGATGGCATCTCTCCTTTTCTTTCTATACCCTTTACAATTGTTCTCCACACTGTAATAACGGCGTCGGCGATGATTGTTTTGAACGTTGTTCTACCCTTCGACGTGGTCTTCGTGGTGCATTTTCTTCCCCGAATCTTTCCATCCATTGTGAGTTGGCTTGCGAATGGTCCTTGCCCAGGTTCGTACCATAGCCACCGGTTTAAGGACGATGAGCATGACGAAATGGTGGGTGGCTGACTGGTTGCCGCTTGGCCGTGTCTTTTTTATTGTATGGGTGAGTGTCAGGGATAGATGGGTAGTTTCATGAATTATTTGCTCTCTTTAAAACTGTGTGCTCCATCCTTACCCAGCTAGCTGGTCGGATGGTCGTTTCTGTCCTTTTTATCATACAACCTTTACGCCCAAGCCTGGAGGTGGTTTTGTAGCTATGGTAAAACAAGTTCAATGCTGCACAGTACGGCAGGGGTTTCCATGTATTTTATCCGGTGGTTCAATTAAGGTTTTCCTCAATTTGTTTTTTGCTTATACAGATTCCTCATTGCTCGAAGCGAAAACGTTTTCAATGTGTTCAAATTTTTTGGCAATGTATTTTTTTTTTTTTTTTTTTTAACTAGTTCGTTTATTTGGGGCTCAAATGCGTGTAACGCTTTACGGAGCCGAAGTTCATTTTTGTACTATTTACAATTTATTTACTTTTTCATTACCAAAGTTAGTATGGGATGGAGCCAGGGTACTCGTGGCAACTCGAGGTTAATGGTCACAATTTTGAAAGGGAAGGACATGGTAAGGATTGGGTTTAGGGTTCTCTGCAGCTCATCCGGGAGGTATAGCGTGGTAGCTCTATTGTCGTGTCATGGCGTTGGTACCAACTTCTTGCCGGTATTCGTCTGCCGGATGGCCAGGATCCTCAATCCAACACAAAAGGGACAACACAGAGAAAAAAAAAAACTGGAGAAGAGAACACAAGAGAATTAAACTTTTATATAAGACAAGCGAAGGAAATCGTAAATTGCGACCATATAAATGAAATCGCGGGTGCCCAACACATCTCTAACTAGAACATAGGGTTGTCTACCTCGGGCCGCAAGGGTATCCAAAAGTTGCGCTCTGGAGGCGTCCATATCCGGGCACTGCCAAACTACGTGATCGATGTCATCATAACCGGAACCACACCTGTTACAAATATTGCTCAGCGCGAGGTTAATCCTGTGTAGATGTGCATCTAGCGAGTAATGGTTGGACATAAGTCTTGACATCACGCGAATGAAATCTCGACTTACGTCCAAACCTTTCCACCAGGCTCGCAAGGAAACTCTAGGAATTATGGAATGTAACCACCGTCCCAGTTGGCCATTGAGCCAATCGCTTTGCCAACCGTGAAGAGAACTTTGACGTACTAAATGAAAAAATTCATCGTGTGAAATTCGTCTATCATAAATCTCACCTTCCTCAGCGCCCACCTTTGCGAGAGAGTCCGCCTTCTCATTGCCATAAATTAGGCAATGTGAGGGGACCCATACAAAGGTAATCTTATATGATCTTTCGACCAGTGCACACATCTGCTCTCTTATTTTTGTAAGAAAGTAAGATGCATGCTTTACAGGTTTCATCGATCGGAGTGCCTCAATAGAACTGAGGCTATCCGAGAAGATGAAGAAGTGGTCTGCGGGCATGTTTGAGATCATCCCCAAAGCGAAGTTGATTGCTGCCAGCTCAGCAACATAAACCGTGCAAGGTTCCTGAAGTTTTCGGAAGGCGGAAGAGTTTTCATTGAAGACACCGAAGCCAGTGGATCCATTTATACGGGAACCGTCAGTGAAATATCTCCTGTAGGAATCGACATTCTGGTACTTTGCGTTAAAAATACGTGGGATAGTAATACATCGAAGTTGATCTGGAATTCCATGAATAGCTTGTTTCATGGACAGATCATATTCAACAGAGGAACTGTCATTGGTGAAGCGTACACGTGGGGGGTTGTAACATGGAAGGCTAATGTCAGATGACATGTAGTAGAGATAAACTCTCATGAATTTTGACTGAGCATTCAGTTTGAGCAATTCTTCGAAATTTTCGATAACGAGTGTGTTGCTCACTCCACACTTAATAAGTATTCTTAGCGAGAGCTCCCAGAATCGGTTCTGTAGCGGTAAAACCCCTGCCAGAACCTCTAGGCTCGCATTATGTGTTGAGTGCATACACCCTAAGGCGATACGCAAACAACGATATTGAATTCGTTCCAATTTAATCAGGTGGCAGTTTGCTGCTGAGAGAAAACAGAAAGAGCCATACTCTAGAACAGATAAAATAGTTGTTTTATAGAGTTTTATGAGGTCTTCCGGGTGAGCACCCCACCATGTTCCTGAAATTGTTCGTAGAAAATTGATCCTTTGTTGGCATTTTTCCGTTAAATGCCTAATATGAGTTCGCCAAGTGTTTTTTGAATCAAACCAGACCCCAAGGTATTTTGAAGTCAAAGACTGGTCGATGTCTGTTCCCAAAAGCTTAAGCTTCAGTTGGGCAGGATTCCGCTTCCTAGAAAATACAACCAGTTGAGTTTTTTGCGGAGCAAACTCGATCCCTAAGTTTCTAGCCCAAGTGGATAGATTATCAAGGGAATTTTGCAATGGTCTTTGCAGGATTTCCGCTCGTGGACCCTTCATAGAGACCACAGCATCATCTGCAAGTTGTCTAAGCGTGCATGGTTCTTCCAAACAGTTGTCAATATCTTTAACATAAAAATTATAAAGCAAGGGACTTAGACATGAGCCTTGGGGAAGACCCATATAGCTAATTCTGGAAGTTGTCAGTTGACCGAGAGTGAAGCTCATGTGTTTTTCTGACAACAAATTGTACATGAAATTATTCAACATTCCAGGTAGTCCACTATTGTGCAGGCTTTCTGACAATATTTCTATGGAAACTGAATCAAAAGCGCCCTTAATGTCCAAGAAAACCGAAGCCAATTGCTCCTTGTCCGCAAAGGCTAGTTGAATATCTGATGAAAGCAACGCTAGACAATCGTTTGTTCCTTTGCCCTTGCGAAAGCCAAATTGTGTACTGGAAAGCATGTTGTTTGATTCGACCCAGTGATCGAGTCGGGATAGGATCATTTTTTCTAACAATTTCCTTAAACATGATAACATAGCGATCGGGCGGTACGAATTATGATCAGACGCTGGTTTCCCAGGCTTTTGAATAGCTATTACTTTGACCTGTCTCCATTCAGGTGGAACAATGTTGTGCTCCATGAATGAGTTGAACAGGTCAAGCAACCGTCTTTTAGCGATATCGGGGAGATTTTTAAGAAGATTGAACTTAATCATATCGCGTCCCGGAGAGGAGTTGTTTGATGAAAGAAGAGCCATAGAAAATTCCAGCATAGTGAATGGTCTGTCCAAAGAATCGTCTCTTGGAGTTTCCCAAAAAGGCGGATGAGCTGGAACTGAGTCTGGACAGACCTTTTTTGCGAAGTTGAATATCCAACGATTGGAGTATTCGTCACTCTCATTTGAGGATGAGCGGTTTCGCATGTTGCGAGCCACTCTCCAAAGCGTCGTCATTGAAGTTTCTCGTGAGAGGCCATCGATGAAACGTCGCCAATAGCTACGCTTCTTCGCTTTAATAAGATTCTTCAGTCTTTTTTCGAGCTTCCAGTACTCTAAATAAAGTTCTGAGGTACCATATCTACGAAAAGCTTTAAAGGCATTAGATTTTTCTCGATACAACTGAGTGCATTCATCATCCCAACCAGGTGTGGCTGGTCGTCTTTTGAAGGATGCACTTGGAACTCGTTGCTTTTGGGATTCTAATGCACTTTTATAAATCAATTCTGTTAGGAATCGATACTCATCCAACGGTGGGAGAGTGTTGAATGATTCGATACCAAAAGTTACCGCTGATGCAAATTTTTGCCAATCGATATTCCTAGTGAGGTCAAAAGGAACCTGAATTGACTGTTCTGACCTTTCACAATTAGTTCTGATAGAGGTTATTATGGGCAAGTGATCACTACCATGGGGGATCATCGATAACCTTCCACATGCAATCGAATGATAGTGAACTTGATCCTAAAGACAGGTCAAGACGGCTTTCTTTGCCGTCGGATGAAATACGTGTCACTTCACCTGTGTTCAAAATGTTCAAGTTGAAATCGTCGCATAAGTCATAGAAAATAGCCGCTCTACAATCGTCATAAGATTCGCCCCATCCAGTACCATGTGAGTTCATGTCACCCAGTATTAGAACTGGGGATGAGAGCATGGACACTGCATTCCAAAGATGACGGCGGTTTATTGAAACTCTTGGAGGAATATAAACAGAAGCTACGCAAAGATCTTTACCCTTTACGTTTATTTGGCAAGCAACGATTTCTATGCCTGGACCAGTCGGGATGGGGATTCTGTAGAATGAATGGCACTTTTTGATCCCTAAAAGCACACCCCCGTAATTATCATCTCGATCCTGGCGTATAATGTTAAAATCGTAGAAGTTAAGATCATCTTCAGAAGAAAGCCATGTTTCACAAAGTGCAAATATATCACAATCGGAATTGTGAAGCAAAAACTTAAATGTGTCTAATTTAGGTTTTAGACTATGACAGTTCCACTGTAGCACAGTGATCATATCTTGTACCTCACTTGATGAATTAGCCATCGAAAGATATGATCGAAGCAAGGAGGGGCCACGAGATAGTCAATTCCCTGAGATATTCTTCTATTGCGGGAGAAAAAGGTCGAGTATGCCTCTGAATGAGTCTGAAACTCCGAGAGCATTACATATGCGATCCACAAGGGCCGTAAAAGTTATCAGTCCTCGCTTAGCCCGGGGGGTTTTCGAGGAAGAGCGAGGGACTTCAGTAGCATTTCTTTTGCTTTCTTGTCTAGAGCTTCTTTTTGAAGTGTATTTTATCTGTGGAGGCGGGGGCGGCAGATCTTTGCTGCAACACGGAACGGAAGCATCAAAGACCTGTTTCTTCGGGATTTTCAAATTTGCCCCACCTCCTTTGGAATTAGGCAAACTTCTGAGGGAAGATTTCAATACCTTACGGCGCAGTCCCGGAGAAGATGGAGACTTTCTTTTACCGGGTGCGTGTACCTCCGAAGAATCTCCCCCATCGGTTTCGTCGTCGTTCGCTTCATCGGAGGACAACTCTTGAAAGAGTTACCAACTGGGATGGCTGATGAAGACTCTTTTGCAGGCGGATTTAAAGCTTTCACCATTTCCGCATACGTCTTCTTGGAGCGCTTCACAATTGAGCGACTCTCATTTCGAATGCGCCTTTTGTATGCCGGGCATTTCTGCAAGTCATGCAGATCCTTGCTACAGTAGCTGCATTTTTCAGCTTCCTGTGTGCAAGCATCTTCTAAATGAGCTTGGTTGCATTTGCCACAACGGGGCTTGTTGTCGCAAAAGCTAGCACTATGACCAAGCTGTTTGCAGTTGGTACAATTGAATACCTTCGGCACGTAAAGGCGCACTGGGTAAAAAACACTATCAATGCAAACAAATTTCGGGAGAACGGAACCAGGGAAAGTCACACGAAACGAGGCTGACGGCGAAAACACTTTTTTATTTCCTTCCATGGAAACTGATTGTAATTGTTTACAATCCAGTATAGCCACATCAGGAATGGACCGGTTCTCAAAAACGCCTTTGCCAGTCTTAATGTCTTCGCATGTCAGACTCGCGTCGATAATTTTCCCTTCCACCTCGACCTCTCTGGCAGGTATGTAGATAAAATACTCCACAGTAAAAGCCTCATGCTGAGCAATCTCATTCGCTGCTTTATAACTAGGTGCAGTTACACGCAGCTTGGATTGCTTCACTTGGTGAATAACGGTCCCAGGATATTTACGCGTCAGCTCTCTAGAGATCGAGAGCACATTCAAAATCTTATTTTTGCGCCGGAAATAGACAACCCAAGGCCCAGCCGAAGACGGTTGATAAAACCGCGTTCGAGCAACGAGATCTTTAGGAGGCGTATCGCCTCCATCCGATTCGTCCATGTGGGATAAAAATCAACCACAACCAAATAATAATAAAAAAAAACAATAAAGTAAAAAAAAAAAATAGCTTAAAGTTAACTTATCAGTGGACTATTTTGTACACACCTCCCCTATACGTGCAAAAAAATAAAACTAAAAAAAAAAAAAAAAAATATCGAGAGAAAAAAAAAACTTAACCGATCAGTGGGCTGTTTTGTACAAGCCTCCCCTATTCGGGCAAAACTTGCACCGGGAGAGAGACAGAAGTGAACCGAAAAACAACCTTGAATTCAACCTTGTTTGTACGGAGATGCGAAAGCAATTCAAAAGGATGTGGAGTAGGTATACAATTGATACTTATCCGTTCCCGTTCGATGACCGCAGCTGGTCTTCTACACCGTAGGTAGGCAGAAAAAACGTGTCGTCGTTTTCGCTGCTGATGCAAACGGGGGACCCAATCACCGGGGGATGATGATGATAATATCTTCTCGTGGCACGATACCAGTTAACCCTTGCCAATCTGGTTCGTTTCCTTCACGATGCGCGGTTTAAAGCACTACGGTACAATACTGCACTGGTAAAAACCACACGGGCGGTGGAAGAAAAAACCAAAAAGCTACCGACTGCCAAAAACTGAACTGGCTTGTTCAAGCGCACAGCAAGGAATGACAATGTATTTTGTCACTTTGTTGCGAATAAATTATAAACGTTATCTTCTAAGGATATGAAGAAGAGGCATAGCCGAAAGAAAAATTGTTTTATTGGATATCCAATAGTTGTCAATTCAGATAATAACTCTTTAGCCTTTTGTTAACCTCGACGAGTATAAAGCAAAGCCATGTTCAAGTTTGTAGGCTGCTTGGGCACGTCAAGAGTTTCCTCTCTCTGTTCGGATGCGCCACTGCTACCAGTGTTTAGATCTATTGTGGCATTACCCGTATCCTTAGTGTATAGTGCTTGTCGCATTACTCCATTCCCATTGATAGGTAATGAAGCATCGATTTCAAGAGTTAATCATCAATATACACTTTATGTTTCCCGATCAGCCTAGGCAGGCAGCCAAGCGGGTGTCGGTAGCGGGTGTTTCAATTAGCTAAGAATTAACACTACGGTGTGGAAAGCCTGTGGAGTATTGTGCCCTTCCTGTGCTACCCAGAGCAATGCTGCAGGCGACCTTGTGTTTATCCGAGTTAATCGGATGTGTCATCTGTGCTTTTTTGCCATTGGCGACTTCGAATAGATACCCGATCTGTTTTTTGTTTGCTGCTGGCATTTTTCATGATGAGATATCAAAACGCTCTTACTTAGTATGGGGTAGTGACTACGGTTAGGAAAGCTCAGATCGATCTTCAGCATAAAAGAACAGTAATGATCAAAACGACTCATGCAAAATGGTACAGAACAAATGACACTTGTTCAAGAAATTTACTTTCGTTAGGGGAACGTACATCTAGGTCACCTTGTGGACCTAGTTTCTGTAACTTACATGCCGCAGCAAACATGGAATGCCTAACAAAAAACCTTCGTTGATTGTGGACAGTGATGCTAATGTTCCTCACATCATCTAGGGCAGTTCAGATATTAACGCATTTGCTCAAAATTACACGCGGCCTTATCCTGTGGAAAAAACAATCGTGATTTTGCTCTCTTATGTCTTCATAATTATGGGAGATAACATTGCGGTGTTCCATAAAATGCGATTGGTCCTTTCTTGAACCATTTGACGCGTCACGCTATGTCTGAACCAGCAGATTATAAACATCGAATGTAGGTAGGTTCCTCGGATTTTTTTTTCCCGCTAGCGACCTGTATTTGGTCTATAATTTCATAATCGGGAGGTTTGAAAATAGTTAATCATGATTTTGAACTGAAATGCGTAATATTCATGGGATGTAATGCTGACAAGGAAGGGAGGGTTTGCTTTTGCTTCTGCAAACCAGGAGCGTCTGTACTCCATGTTAGGAGCGGCTCACAACAGCGTCTGTTCCCCATGTCAGGGGCGGCTGATCATCGTCCGAGTGCCAGATAAGTTAAACTGCGCACTATGACCTTCCGAACATTTAGGGTGAATCTAGGGAAATAGTGTCAGGCCCTGCAAGCCAACCGTAAAAATACACCAGCACAGAAACATCAACGAGAGAATACGGACCAGAACAATCGGAAAGACCACAGCGACGGAAATGGACTAACGATTGGAAACTCGGTACGTGGAACTGCAAATCTCTCAACTTCATCGGAAGCACACGCATGCTCGCCGACGTGCTGAAGGACCGCGGATTCGGCATCGTAGTGCCGCAGGAGGTGTGCTGGACAGGTTTCGATGGTGCGAACGTTTAGAGATAATCATACCATCTACCAGAGCTGCGGCAATACACGTGAGCTGGGGACAGCTTTTATAAAGATGGGTGATATGCAAAGGCGCGTAATCGGGTGGTGGCCGATCAACGAAAGAATGTGCAAGTTGAGAATCAAAGGCCGGTTCTTTAACTTCAGCATCATAAACGTGCATAGCCCACACTCTGGAAGCACTGATGATGACAAGGATGCATTTTACGCACAGCTCGAACATGGCCATTCGTAGCACCCACATACTTTCAGCAAAGCCTCCCGTATCGGTACAACTGGGGATCACCACAGTAGACGGAATCACAAATCGACCACGTTTTGATTGATGGACGGCACTAACGTGGCGCTAACATTGACTCTGACCACTGATGGTGAAACTGCGGCCCAAAACTATCCGTCATCAACAATTTACGGTATCGACGCCCGCTCCGGTATAATCTAGCGCTACTGGCCCAACCAAACGTCGCCGACGCATACGCGCAGCATCTTGATGTAGCGTTGCCGGAAGAGGGCGAGCTTGGCGAAGCCCCTTTTGAGGACTGCTGGAGCACCATTAAAGCAGCCATCAACAACGCAGCCGAGGGCGTCGTCGGGTACGTGGACAGGAGGACATGTAACGAATGGTTCTACGAAGAATGCAAGCAGGTTTTGGAGGAGAAGCATGCAGCGCGGGCTGCAACGCTGCGCAAGGAACGCGATAAAACGTGAAGCGATATAAAAGGAAACCAAAGCAGCAAAACCGCCTATTCCAGGACAAAAAGCGTAGCTTGGAAGAAGCGGAATGTGAAGAAATGGAGCATCTTCATCGTTCATAAGAATCGCGAAAGTTCTACGAGAAGCTTAACGTATCTCGAAAAGGCTCATTCCGCCTACAAATGGCTGTCCCAGATTACCTTTCACCGTCTATCACCAGTAGCATATTAGTTTGTGGTAAATTATCAAGCTAGTTTCAACGGCCGCTCGACGACGGACCAAATCTTGACTGTACGGCAAATCCTCCAGAAATGCCGTGGATACCAAGCCCAAACGCATCACCCGTTCATCGAGCTAAAGCGGCTTATGATAGCATCGACCGCAAAGAACTATGAAAAATCATGGACGAGTACAGCTTTCCCGGGAAGCTCAAAAGACTAATAAGAGTAACGATGGACGGTGTGCAGAATTGGGTCCTAACATTTTTAATGGAATCTTGTTTTTATTCAATAACACGAAAAAACCATCTTACTGCAACTACTTTAGCAATTTTTCCCGCTCAAACAACGGCTGTATCATGTTTAAACTTTAATTTAAAAATTGGGTCCATAAATGAACCTTGACACTTTTTTGCTTTATTTCAATACATAGCTGAAAAGTTTGTACAAACTGTGCGCAGCTACTTAGCTGGGAAATATAATTAGGCGATGTGAGCATCTTATAATTTAACTTACTCTAATATCTTAATTCTATTCATTAATGAATTTTATTTACATGTTTTCAACAATATATGTTTTTAGTTTTCTTTTGAAATTCAGTGCAATTGTTTCATTTCTAATGTTGTTGGGTAATAAATTGTAATTCACTATTCCTGCATAAAAAATGTGTCTTGAAGCTAATTCAGTACGAGGTCTATTGGTATAAAACCTATCCCTATTCCTGGTAGCATATGAATGTATATTAGTTGCTGGTATGATTTCAATATTGCTTTTAATAATTCCATTTTTGATCTTATAAATAGTGAAAATCAAACTAAATCTATACAGATCACTCAAAGATAAATATTTATAGGTATAAAGTGCAATAGTGGGAAATAGTGTGGGTAACCTTCTTATAGATTTTATGGCTCGATTTTGAAGAACTTTCAATACATTCAGATGTGTGCTTGCTGCGGAACCCCATATGCAAACCAAATATGTCAATTGAGAAAGGATATAAGAACTGTATATTTGCCAACAACTTTGTACTCCAAGACATTTACGAACTTTTTTCATAGCAAAAATGTAGGGCAAATTTTTTTTCTTTACCTTGTTAATGTGATTATTCCATTTCAGGCGATTATCAATTATCAATCCAAGATAATTTGTTTGCTGTACTAGTCGCAGTGGCTCATTATTTATAGAAAGGGTTAAACTGGGAGTGTAAAAGGATGTTGTAAATCATATGAAATTGGTCTTTTCTGTGCTCATAGACATTTTGTTGGCAGAAAACCATTGGTGCATTAACTCCAAATCGTGTTGCATCATTTCTTGGAGCAAATTCAAATTATTTGCTCTATATTTACTAACAGCATCATCAGCGTAACATTGAAGTAAGCCTTTTGAATGGTAACTGCAGTAAATCATTGATAAAAAGGTTAAATAGTAAAGGTCCCATAACTGAGCCTTGGGGCACTCCAGTACAAATGACTTTGGCATCACTTAATGTTCCATTCACACAGCATATTTGTCGACGATTCGAGAAGTATGATGTCATAAGTTGAATAGCTGAAACACTCAAGCCATAATATTTAAATTTTTCTAGCTAGATTTCATGAGGAATGCAATCAAATGCTTTTTTTAGGTCTATAAATATGCACGCCACAAATTGACCATCGTCTAGTCCTTTCACTACAAAGTTTATAAGTTCTAGAGTTGCTGATTCAGTGCATGATTTCGGTACAAAACCAAACTGATTAGTGTGGACTAGATTATTTCGAATTTTTTTGAGTCAGAACCTTTTCCACTATTTTCGACAGCGTAGGTAAAACTGAGATAGGACGGTAATTAGTTTTATCATATTTACTGCCTGTTTTATATACAGGAATAATTTTTGCTATTTTTAAGGTGTCATCAAATACGCAAGTATGAATCGCTTCATTTACTAGCTCTGTTATTTTGCCGATTAGATAACCTCTGCACTTTTGTATAAACTTTACGGAAATTCTATCGAGTCCACTAGCAGCACTGGAATTGAGAGATTCAACTACTTTTATGATACTATCCTCTTCAACTCTAACGAAATTGAATGTATACTCAACTGCTTGGGGCATAAAAGAATGGAATGCATATGAAGTTCTCTGAGGTGCACACATTTTGCCAACGTTTATAAAATAATTATTGAAACAATCAGATATTTCCTTAGCATCAATGAGCATTACTCCACTTTCCTGTAAAGCTGTATTATGAGATGGGCCTGATTTGCTTTGTTGAAAAACTAACTGCTTTAATAATTCCCAAGTTTTTCTTCCATCACCTTTATGGCTTTCGATCATAGTTTTGTAGTAATTTTCTTTTGCCATGTTAGTTTTGTTTCTTATTCGATTTCGCAATCTTGTGTATTTACTGTGCAATTCACTTTTTAACGGTGAGTTTGGCGCTGCCTCTTTAAAGCTTTTATATAAATGATTTTTACGTTCAATCTCAAGTAGTAACTCATTGCTAATGTATGGTTTTCGAATTTTGTATGATTTTTTAATCACCAAGGGTTCTTTATGTTTTTCAACAATGCTTGAAAGTTTTTGCGTAAGGGTACTGAAACTGTCACATTCATTTACAATTTGAACAAATGAGTTATTGAGGAATCTCTCATACTTCACACAGTATTTTATTTCCTGTATTTCAGGTTTGGAAACTTGAACCTCGATAGATAAAATTAGAGTTTTATGGTCTGATAGGTGACATTCAGTGTCTTTTGTTATCAAATGCATTCTCTTATCAAGATAATTCGTTGATAAAATGATCGATGGTAGTGGAAATGGTATTCGATAGACGGGTAGCATGCAACGGATTCAAGCTATTCAGTATTATAAAGCCTAAACTTTCCACTCTATAACGATAGTTTTCAACTAGCTCATTAGAGCTATCCAAAAGGTTAAGATTAAATTCACCGCAGACAATTAAGTCGTCAACGCTCGAGATAAGCTCTTCAAATTTATCAAGGAACAAATGAACATTCCTTCCTGGATTATAGACGCCCATTACTTTTATTTTCAAGTCTAATAACTCAATGATCAGGAAATTATTTACATCATAATTGAGTTCTAAAATCATTTGACTCTTCAAACTATTCAAAACAAAGATAGAAACTCCTCCTCCTTGATCTTTTCTACACGAATGGTAAGCTGTATAGTCCATAATGTTACAAAATTCGCCATCATGTAGCCAGGTTTCGGTGAAAACAATAACTTGAATAGTTTTTTTTCAAATCTAGTACCATTTGTGTTAACTAATCCATTTTATTTCTGCAGCTGCGTGTATTTAAACATAGTATATTCAAATTCATATCAGATACATCGATTACATCAAGCTTATATTCAATATTTAATTCATTTAGTAAATTAGGACAGTAATCCATAATATTAACAATACAAATATAATTCTGTTAGGTACAATATTACTAATGCAATCCATTTATATCGCGGATATCAGTAATTTTTATTGCTCTTGAGGACTCATCCTTTCTCAAAAATATTTCACCATTTGTGAACCAAGCAAATTTGTAACTAAACTGCTTTTTAAACCTACGCGCTGCTCCTAAAAGTCGTTGGTTTGCAGGCGTGAGGCGATGATTGAAATAGATGCGTTGCTTAACCCCTAAGCCAATTTCGTCACAGAAGATCGGGCGTTCCCGTGCGGCTTTCATAAGCTTTTCCTTCATCGACACGCAAGTAAAGCGAACTAAGATTGGCTGAATTCCTTGTTGATTTGATGAAGACAGGCGACTCACACTCAAGACGCTTTCAGAGCTGCATGCGATATCCAACAGTGTACACATTCTAGCTAATAGTTCTTCCAGATTTTCATCCGCCACCTTGATCACGTTGGAAACCAGCATGTGACCTTCCAAGCTGATTTGTTTCAGAGCATTTAATTCATAATTAAGTTCTTCAACATGCTGATGAGTTGTATCACAGTCTGTTCTGATTTGTGATACCTCCTTCTTTAACGCTACTATATTTTCTTTCTGATTGATAATTGATGCTTTCATTGTCTCAAATTCATCAGAGATAAACTGTTGCGAATTTTTGATAGTTTCCATTTCAGCTTCAAGTTTCGATACCGACTGCTTAATTTGGAACGACATATCATCGATCCTTGAGTTTGTTCTATCACTTGCTTCGAGGATATCGTTACGTATCAGCTGTCGTAGATCGTTCAAAGAATTTCTCACTTCATCGTTCTCACTTGGTATAGCTTCACGTTTCTCACTAGAGTTCATTCTTGGTTGTTTGTGACGTTGAGTATTTGTTTTTCCAAGTTCGTCGGGAGAGTCACTCAACAGACCTCTATTTTTGTTGCGTCTAGACATACCACTATCACACCAGGAATCTCAGCAACACAAGTACGGTTCCCAGCGAAACAACAGCAACAACTAACAGTAGCTCAGCTGTAGGGGAACTGGGGGTAAAATGAACACCCTAAGCAATTTTTTTGTTTTCTTGCTTATGAAGCTGTCAGATTCTTTTTCAATTGCTCAGAATTGAAGAAGGATGTTTATGCAATGTAACAAGTTGAAATATTGTGATGGAAATATAATTTTTGCAATTTCTCATCGTAATAGGCTGTTTTCCATCACGCTAATCTGTCATGAAACGGCCTACTTTCCTGCACTGAAGTATACAGTGCGGGAATAGTCATTACCTAACTGAAACTAGTGTTGTAATGATTCATTACGCAACGCTTTCTCATTACGCAACTGTTTCAAGTTGCGTAATGAATCTTAACACAATAATTTCTCAGAAATTGTAAAATAATGGTGAATGCATTCGGATATAATTTCTGATAGCCTCATGTGGTCTTCTACGAAATTGCAAAAAATGTTGTACGTAACTCGTTGCAGAACTCGATTTTTACAGCACTCGTCGTAGTTATCCTACTCGGCAAGCCTCGTAAGATAAATTTACAACTCGTGCTGTAAAAATCATCATTCTGCAACTTGTTCCGTAAACTACTATTTATCAACATTATTATCATTTTGAAAATTTCTCTCCACAGAGTCAATGTTTCAAACATGTGGGTAAAATGAACATGTAACGGGGGTAATATGAACATATAGTTGGGGGTAAAATGAACATATAATGGGGGTAATATGAACACATGCTGGGGGTAAAATGAACATGTAGTGGGGGTAAAATGAACACCTTTCAAATCGAACGGGTTGCGGTATGATTCTCGGCATCTGGTACATGATCAATGCATTACTCACAGACATTCCGGAATCGATGGAACGTTTATCCTCGACCATTTGGATGGCTGTCCATGTCTATCTTTGTATTTTCACCGGAAAACTCTCGGAATCTGAAATAAAATTCGGTAGTATTCGCCCTGCCGTGGTGTTCATATTACCCCCATCTCGAGTGGTTCGTTTTACCCCCAAAGAATCAACATCTTCAAATCATTTGTTCTAAGAATTTTGAAGATAAAAATACTTTCAATTTCCATCTACTTATCATAAATACTTCAAAGATATGATGTGCTACGCAATTCAATAGATTTTGTATGGTTTTAGTCTTAAAAAACCTTAAATTCTTCGAGTTAAAATTTACATCACATGAGCAAACGGAGAGGCGTACTTTGTTTTTGTTTACTTTTCCAGCTGTTGACAGAACTAGATCGCGCTAGAGTTGTCGAAATAGTTCCTTAGTCTGAGGATCAAGTATGGTGCTATATTTTGCAAAGATTTATAGCATAATTACCGTAAAACACAAACCTGTTCATTTTACCCCCCCCTGTTCATTTTACCCACAGTTCCCCTACGACCAAGTATATGATGACCATACACTACATTCGCGGACCGCTCCGCTCTGTGGTCGTGATTTCACAACCAAATAGTCTTTCCAGTGCCGTTAAAGAGAAAACACACTTCGTATATGGTAAATAGTTCGTTTAGATCACTTTGAAAACAATGGATGCGACTTCTGATTTGATGATCCAAATAATTTAATGGATTAATTTGGATAATTGCAGCACGAAATACACAAAAACTTCATGAGATGCCGATAACGCACCACAATTATTCCAACTTTAACCAGTTTCCTGCAGTTTCTGAGTTGAAATCACAGGTAAAGTTTTGATTATTTTCCACGCTACCGAATCTACAATTGTTCTCAAAGCCAGGATGCACACAACCATTAAGATGCAACACAACCACGAACATTCGAAATCCAATGAATCTATTTCAAATGTTGGATTCAAACCACAGGAAGTCGGGAAAATATTATCGTTCGGTGAAAAAACCTTGATTTTTGAGGTTTTGGCCGCCTTCGAACCATTGTGCAATAACCTTCTAGATTCCTAGTAAAATCTAAAGAATTCCTAGTACTTGATAGTGGATGCCTAAACTCGCGCATTTTGAAGGTTCTAAGCGAGAGCCTAGAGGAATTGAGAATCCCTAACCGAATGGTAAAGTCGGTAATGCAAAGCCATGCTGAAGGTGTATGGATTCAAATCGCGGACAGTTCTGGAACTTGTCTTAATGGAAATATTTTTGACTTCCATGTGTACCATAAGTGCAAAAATATCAAAATTCACAAATAATGCTAACAGTTAATAACTTTGAAAGTGATCATGAAACATAAAGTTGAGAAGCGAGTTCTGCTGCAGCTGACTTCTAGTCCTAGTAGAATTCCTAATGAATTACGTCTAGATACTTTACGTCCTTACTGAGATGTAAGTGAAGTCTGAGCTTCCTGAGAATCGCCAGTTGACTTTCGAAGATACTCATCTCGGTCCAGAGGATTCCTTTTAATACCAAGCGATTATTGGGGAGCCCGGAAAATTTTTTAGTGTAATTTCAAGCGGGTACCAGGAAATTATGAAAATTCCTGAGCCATTGCAAAATCCTGCAAATTTCCATGGAGTTTCAGCAAACACATTCAACCCATTTTCTGCACATGAAGTTCAACTTTTCACACTGGACGGTTCAAAGCGATCCATAGTATTGGACAGTGAATCAAATTATCATCAAAATAGACGAAAAACAAACAATAAAACAAGCTTGCTCACAACCGTTTGTCACAACTGTTGCAGATAAGGACACAATCAAAAGCAAAATTGTCATGACAATCACAGAGCGCAACATTGTTGAAACCTTTCCAACTCGCGATTAATCAGTTATTTTAAACACAAAACCTATTTCGTTTTATGGATGCTGTTTGATAATGTGTCAATGTTTACCAACACGGAGAAAGTTCTCGAAAATTGCAATGCGAAGCTGTGGTGATCGATCTTTGTCATATTCTGTTCAAGTTATGATAAACTCATGTTGCGGAATAAAATTGTTGCAACAAGCATAGGAGGTGACAATTGCTTTGTTGCAGCGTGTTGGGTGACAATTGATTCACTGGTATTGGTACAACAAAGCGACACATAGGGGGTAGAACTTGAATTTTACAATAGAAGAGTTGACCACCGCACCATCCTTGGAACACAAAAATAGATCTAGTCTATCTGAAATCATGTTATCCTACAGACTTCGTCGAATAGCCTTGATGGAGACACCTAGTGCTAAAAAGGAACATCGCATGGAAACCTCTGTAGTACAAAACATGGGGAGAAGGACGAACTGGCTGAGAGGTGGGTGGGTAACAGCACTATTACGGGCAATGCTGGTTCGCTTCGTCCTGTCGAGGGCACTTGACGCTAAGCTTCACGCCGGGTGAAGAAATCAAAGTGGCAAAGTGAGTGGCCCTGACCGACAGAGGACAGAGGAAACGTGGGTGGGATTGGGCATGGTCGGAAGCCAGCGAATCATCACTTTTCCGTTTGATAGTGTGTATGAAATCGTTGTTTACTTATGACCTTCCTGTGCTTGCTTGCTGGTGATGGTGGTTTGCATAAATACCTCGCGTGGAAATACGGTTAGTTAGCTTCCCATAACTAACCCATATTTGACGTTGATTTTCCGCTGTTTTTTTCCTCTCTCTCAGTTGGGTCGCGTTGCAGCCGTTTTGTCTCACATTTTTCCCTGTTGTGCATTCTGGCAGCGCTTGAGTTATTTTCTGTGGAGCACCGAAGGGGTTTTTACAATCATTTATTTTTCAATAACTCGCATGCTCCACGAGAAAGTTTTTACCATTCCTGGGTAAGAGGGTTTAATTGTTTTCGTTCTTCGGTAGAAAGTCGTTGACAGTTTTATCGGCATATCAAATTTACAGCTTAATTGCATTTAATGTTACGGTGAATTGATAGCCTGGCAGATTGTCCGATGAAAATGGGATTTATTTTTAGATCACCTTTTTAAAGATTTATCTTTCAGTTATTACATATTACTTTTGCCCACTAACAGTACCGTCAAACAGAGTAACTTGCAATACATCCACACGACACAAAATTTATGCTTCTTGTTATTGACCATTGCACGATTTTTAGATTCTAATGATATTATTCATGTGCTAGATACTATTTGCACACTCCCATCACCAGGTGTAAGTTTTGAACGCTATTTATGGCGTTTCAAAACATTTCAAACATTCAGATAGAGAAAAACTATTACTGGATCCAAAATGATAGAATCATCAAAATCGTCTCCGAAATCAGATTCGTTTCCGCAGATTCAGGACGCAATCGATTAGTGATTCGGCATTCCTCCTAATGGAAGAACTTTCAGCAACTTAATCTTAGTCACTCGTTGTCTACCCATTCCCTTAAGTACTCCACGTTGAGGCATCTACGGGTATCAATTCTGCACTGGACGCTGGAGCATTCCTCCGATGGCGTTTCTGGCATTGCTTGGATTGCATTCCTAGACCGAGTGTTTTCAGTTCACCGGTTGATAAGTTAAGTATGTTAGAAGTCACGCTCCTTAAAACCCTTGGTAACCAAGAGACAAATCAATCATCAGCTTAGAGTTTTGACGCGATTTCGAGAGCTCACAACTCCGTCCTGAATTAACATGTTGATTTTATCATTTTCTTGGAGCACTTATAGACAAACATGACGTCTCGTCACCTTAAAAAAATCATCAAATTATTTAGCTGATCAGTTATTGGACCACACCAGCGTTGTAGAAATTTGATTATTTTTTTGTCCGTAATTCGGCAAAACGGCATTCGGAAAAATGAAGTTCGGCCCTGATTTTATTACAATTGGAAATAATTTAACTTATATCTTGGTTGAGAATTTTTTCTTTTTTAAATCATTGGCAGTTCTTTGTAGTTTTACTGATATAACGATTATATGCATTACACTTGCTCAATGTTTATGAGATTTTCCCTTCTTTTGATTATAGGCTGTTCTTTCAATAGAAAAGGATTTTTGTTAGTTATTATGTTAGTTATTTTGTTAGAATTAGTAAATTAGAATTATAATACGTTTTTAAAGAATCTTATATTTTTTTAATCAAGAGTCAACTTAGGTAAGATGTCATTCTTGCAACATGTGAACCAAGATGTGAACTGAACTCTGCTCCGTTGCTTGCGTATAGCAAACGCAACAACAGCATTCGGCCGAATGACCCTTCCGGTCAAATGGCGCTCGGCCAAACGGCATTCGGCCCGGAACTATTTTTAAAATGAACATCTTGCTTGCCTCTTAGCTTTGGATGCTACATTAATTAGTTGTTAAAAATGCCGCAATATATTTGAATATTTCACAAACTTCTCACACAAAGGCTTCAGTTTGCAAGCGCAAACCATTTTATGTTACCTGCTAAATCTTTCCTAGTTTTCAATCTTATTTGGGAACTATTAATACATTGTAAAATTGTCTTGAAATGATTTTTGTACTTATGTGCTACAGGATCATAACCTTTGTACTTTCAGTTTACAAATCCCAGAAGCTGTGCAGAGCAACTTCGGGAAAAACCTATCATATAAGGCGCCCTCCACGAATTACGTAACGCTCTAGTGGAAGGGGGGAGTAGGCTCCAGCGTTACGGCTCATACATTTTTTTCATACAAAAAGCGTTGCAGAGGGGGAGGGGGTCAAAAATTTTAGCGTTACGTAATAAATGGATGCCACCTAAGGATAATTTCAAAAGGTTTTTGTTTAATCGGGGGAAATGACCATTTTGCCCTGTAAATAAAACACTACACTAAACAACGCATTTGCTTGCAACACCCAGTGGCATGGTCGAAAAAATACTGAAGTAAATGAAGCGGAAATTTAACGCACACTCTATATCACAATGGGTTTAGTGCCCGACAAGGCCTCGCAGTTTCTCAAAAAGAGCTCAAAAATTACAAAATATTATTGTTATATACCACTCCATAGGATTACCACTTAAAGGAGCAATGGCTTCAAAACCATTTCCAAAAAAAATAATCATTCCTGCTTCCAAACATTTTATCAGTATGATCGAACGAGTTTGAAACACTATCAAGAGAAATTCCATGTTCACTTCAATACGCTGTTATCAATATTTTCTCATCAGTTTTACCAATTTGCGAGATTAGACATTTTTAGTGATATTCAGTAGCTAACAAAATAGACCCCTAAGCTTTTACAATGCAGTTTACTTCACGGAACAAGCCAAAAGTATGTTGGAATTTACTATGGCATAAATCGAACGATTTCAGTAACTTGGAAAAAGTAGGAAAAAAATCCAATTATTTTCAAAAAGAGACTTTTTTATAAAAATTATCAAAAGTCGAATTCTAGATAACATTTTCAAATGTTTTTGTTTGCGTTATGATCTCAATTAAATATACCTACCTTCTAAGTTACTCACATATTTTTCTTATTATTATTTCATAGTTTTGTAGTTAAATGTATTTAGCCTATAAAATTCGAACAAAAATGTTTTGAAAAATTTTCAATATCTAGAATCCACAATACTTTATTTTAATATACATCCCCTATCACATAATGTAGCTCAAAATCCTCCGAACAAATCAAGCATTTCAGATTACCGATACTTTCGACGTTTTTGTGACTTATCAAACTTGATTGAGAAGTTCAATCCCTTAAAACACCACGTGTCCTTAACACCACATTTTGCGGTAAATCGATAACTTTTTGTCTTTAGTTCAACCTCCGTGGTGCTTTCTTTGCTTCAGAATTTCGTTTTTTCTGCCACTGAAAAAGAGACATCTATTGTCTTTTCAGTTTTTAATATCGCTCTATTGCAAAGAAAATAGTTATTCCAAATATTTGCAGAAATATTCCAGCTTATATTTTGTTCCATTTTCAGATGGTTTTTTTTTAGGTTTGTTTTACTTGTAAGTTCGTTCATGAATTTTATGCAAATTGATCATTATATACAATACCAGCACCATTTTTGTATGAAACGTCAAACTATGAAGGACACCCATCCTTCTTTTTCGTTCACAGTTAGCAAAGTGGAGTCCAAAAACGTTATAGGGTGCCGGTACCAATGGTTGTAATGTACCAGTAGATTGGACTATGGAATAAAACGAACATTTTTCGATAAAAACGACATGTGCTATTTTTGGTGGATAGATCGTCTCTAGTTTAGTCGATTTGCCAAATTTCAGCTTTTTATTTTATCAAAAAGTCATATAAATAATTAAGTTTATGCTAAAAATTTGCTCCCTTGCACCAGTAGTTGCCGTCGTATTCCAATAGTGGATCAACGGATGGAAGCAGTTTTTAAAATGGAAGTATAAAAATAAAGAAAAGCCCTAGAGATGATCTTTATGCTTCATTCGAAAGATATTAATTGCTATTCCGAGGGATTTTTCCCTATGTAAAAATTTACCATTTTGTTTCAATTTCCTTGTATCATTCCCGAACGGCTACTACTGGAGCACTAGCGCAACTACTGGAACACGTGTACCAATAGTGGCTCAAGCGATTTTATGTTAAAAAATTAGTTTTATCACTCTTTCTAGATTTTTCCCATATAGTAGAGGTTGAAATCTTTCTGTTGACGCCAAAAGATCTCGGTTAAGGCTTTTCGTTATTTTGTTATGATTTTTTATAGCTTAGGTAGTCCACTAATGTCACCGGCACCCTAGGTTTATTTTTTACTGAGTAGAATGTCTATTAGACTGATGAAAATTTTGAAGTTTTTGCTCCCCTATGCTTAAACGGTGTCAATTATGATGAAAATCATTCTTCCAAAATTTGAAGTGATTTGGAAGAAATTTGGTTGTGCACAGGCCATTTGAAGTTTATATGGAAATTAATATGAAAAAGACCAACCCTTTGTGTTCAGCCCTCTAACCGCTCGTAATAATAATTTATGGAAAAGTGAACAAACTCTACTCATGTGAAATCTTCCCAGCTACAACTTTGCCCACCACATTTTGGTGGGACTTAAGGATAATTTGTTATTATTGATAACAAATTTACACTGAGATGATCATTCAATTACTTTCAGAGCAACACTGCTGTTTTGCTGCAGAACATAGTATTTATCCTTAGGTTCTATCAAAATGTGGCCTTCAGCAAAGTTGTAGCTGAAAGGATTTCACAAGAGCAGAGGTTGTTCACTTTCCCATAAAATATTATGTCGAAGAGATAGAGGCGTGAACACAAAAAGTTGGCGTTTTCCATAGTAATCTCCATATTAACTTCAAATGGCTTGTGCATAGTCAAATATCATCCGAATCATTTCAAACTTTGGGAGGATGCTATTTACCATAATATAAATCGTTTAGGCATAGGGGAGCCAACATTTCAAAATTTGCATAACTCTAATGTCCATTAACGGTTTAAAAAAAATCAATTTTGTAAAAAGTTCGAAAATTTGATTGATAGTGAGCCTGGCGGCCAGAGACACCGGATATAACACGTTCAGGCAGTACTTTCAAGGATTCTGAAGATTCCAATTTCTTCCAAACAACTCAAGAAATTCTGTTATGTTATAATTTATTGTTATTATATATTATTGTTGTTACTTTTCTAAGAGTTCCTCCAATAAAACATTGAATTGTTCAACAGATTCCGTCGATTATTTCCGAGTTCCCTGACTCAGATTTTCTTTGAAATTTAATTCTTATTTTTATAAGATATTTCTTAAGACATTCCTAGTATTTTTTAAAGGCGATCTGCCAAACATGTTCCAGAACTCCATCAAGGATTCTTCCATCGATAGCTTTGGAAGAATTTCATTAAAGATTTTTCATCTAAGAATTTATCCACATTTTATTTCAAGGAGGTCTTTGTAAAAAACTGTAAACATTCCTTTAATATATTCATATATTAACATATAGAAATTCCTTTGGGCATTTCTGTCATTTCAGACTTAAACACAATAAATTTTCCAGGAATCAACACTTGAATCATAAAAACTCTAACAGAGATTCGTATAAGAGCTTCTCTGTGTTTTTATTTTAGAAACTCCTAACAGTTATTTTCTTGGGAGGTGAAAAAAAAGATGCATCCAATATGCATACATACGGAAATAAATCGTTGTCGGATTCATGAACAAAAAGTCATGAAATCATATTTTTTATGTTTCATGGTTTCATGACTACAAGCCATGAAAGCATGAATATTATTCAAGAATTTGGTGGTGTTTTCGAGTGAAATAAAAAAAAACAGTTTTTGTGTGTGAGAAAAGGATTCCAAATTGTTTCACGACCCAAATAATCTATCGGTGCTGTTAGATGTTCCGAAATTTACTTGTAAGCTTTCATCGTTAAGTGAATATATTGCTTGATAAGCTCGTCGGAGATTTTAACATTTTGGATATGATACGTTCCCCCACATCTTACAATAGAACGGTTCACACATGCTGGATGTTCCAGTTCTACTTTCTACCTCCGCAGAGTAAAGAACTGTCTCATCACCAAACAATCGTTCAGCATTTTGCGAGCCCCGGAACGATTTGCTACTTAAATTGATGTTTGGAAGTACGTTTTGCGTACTAACCTAATCACTGGATGTTCGCGTTCCTGCTAGAGATGTGGCATTATTGGTGGAACTCGTTACGGTTGACATTTTTGAAATATTTTTCAGGTTTTATTCTTCTTATGTGACGCGGTTAACAACCCATCTCTCCTGGGCAAAGGACTGGTTGCCTAAAAAATATTCCGACACGGTTTTATTTTCGAAACTACCGACGCAAAGGCCGAAACGATTACAACCTTCATGTTACTTGTTTACCTATGACAAATATAAACTGGAATTTTGATTGGCGCATAATGATTGTTTCCATGAACTGAGTTCATGATTCCATGATCCTGCTTCATGATTTCATGACTCAACTTGCCACTTTTCACAAAATCGGTATCATAAATTAAAGGTAGCTTAATTCATGAATAGTGCTTATGTTTTCATGAACTGTATTCATGATTTTAGACCCTGCTTCATGATTTCATGACCAAAATTACCACTTTTCATATCAAAAATAAGAATCATAAATTACAGGTACCACAATCCTTGAAAATTTCATTCATGGTTGCAGCATACATGCTTCATGATTTCATGATTTAAATTGACACTTTCCGTCGTTAAAAATAAGTAACGCACTGCTGGCGTTACGAAGAAATGATTTATGATTTCATGACATTTAGTCATGGTGTATTTTCATAACATAAAAATACACGTTCCTCCCGAAATCATGACTCTTTTTCCTTGTTTGGAGTGCCGCATTTTTCCCCGTGTGCATTTACCATAGAATTCCTGAAAAAATCCATCCATAAGTTTCTGAATTACTTATAAAATTCTCTAGGAATTCTTTCAGGAAGTCCTTCAATTGTTTATTCAAGATTTTTTCCAAGAATATCCCTTGATGAAATTTATAGCATCCAGGAAGTGATATCTTGAGAAATTTTCTTAGGATCTTGCAGATTTATTTTTGGCAGTGTTCTTAGAGATATTCATACATGAGTTTTAATTGTAAAAATGAAACCCGAAGGAAGCATAATAAAGTCCTAAAAAAATCTATGAACTATGTATCTAATGTATCCTTGGGAGAATCTTTGTTTCAATATTTGGATGAATTATTAGGAAAAAATATTTTAAGGATGTCACAGCATTAATTCCTAAAGAAACTTCTGCAAGAAGTTTTGGATTAACTTTTTTATAATACCAGGAGCATAAGCACGAAAATGCTCTAGAGATATTCGAGAAAAAAATCAACTCGAAAAGATCCTCGATCGGCGGGATTCTAACTCACACAGCAGTCATGCTGAATAACTACGCGTTCGTTTATTCGAGCTCCTGATTCAATATGGCTTATTTGATATCATCTTAAAAACTAATGTTTGTTTGAAGAATGGTAGACAGCCTCGCCAAGAACGTTATCTATGTTTAAAGAGTTTGATTTTGTAAATTACTCCTTTTTGATGGCGCTAATGGATGATTTAGCATAAAAAAACGCTATTAAAAGGCTGAGTGTTTAGCATTTAAATTAACTCAATATGATGCGATTGATATTTTTCTAAAGAAAAAACTTCCTCCTTTGTGTATCCAGTATCGAATATCAGTTTTTGTTCGGCGGCAGTGTTGCTTTCACGATAACATTGAACTTTTAAAGAACCTAACTATTGCTTCGAAAACAACTCAATCACGCCACGATAGCACCCCGTCCAATCAATTACTCATGTTTATTTATTCTTCTCGTTTCATACAAGCTACTCGAGCGGGAACATTTGCCCCAAGGTAAGGGAATAGCTTTACCGTCTCAAGTCACCCAAGTTAGTTCGAGATTCCTTGAGGAAATAGGAAAGAGTAGCTATAAAATACGACGAGTTACATCGCAACAAGCTAGAGCACGAGTAGTCAAGTTCCAAGTTTTACTTTAAGCTTCTCGCCACATTCCAAGGACCAAACCAGGTATTGGGAGCATTTTTTCACGACACAAGTGCTTCCCTACTTTCATCGTACGTTCGTTCTATAAATAAACGGTTGAGCTTCGGAGCTTGAACCAAATATCCTGCCAATCGATTGTTAACGACGCCTTCTCGTAGACAAAGACATTATCCCTAACGAGCTCCAAATAAGAAGGTGAACTTTGCATCCACCACACCCTTTTCTCATTCGGTGCTTTTCCCACCCCATCGCCCTCATTCTTCATCCTCGTCGTCGTCTTCTGGTCACACAGTCCTGCAGGCGTTCTCAATCTGTTATATTTTTAATACTTGCTAGTAATGTATCATATAAACATAAATCTGAGACTTATTTCAAAATACATTTCACATAAATACATACGTTGCGCGAAAGGAAGCTTAGCTTAATTTTGAGCTTGGACGCATTTGCATATTGAGGAATGAGTCTTTTTTTTCAATGTTACCTGTTTTGTATGGAACTTTTAGTAAATCTCATTTTTAGTATAATTTCAAACATTGCATTTTTTTTATCTTAATGTTTTATGTTAGACAACACTATTATTTTATTAAGTACAACTATATTATGCTTTTATTAACATTTTATCATCAACATTTGGCATTTCATTTGCAGTTCGGAAGTTTTGCTGGTGAATTGAATTCTACTCAAATATAAAACATCGCTTTCTGATAAACTTAACCTTATTACATAATACACTTATCGTGGCAATAGAGAATTACAACATATGTTTACTTGATTCTATGCGAATTTCATGTTTCTAGAGGTTTTTCAGTTTCGAACAAACAAAAATTTGAACACGTCAGCATGGGAGCTAATGAAATCCGAGGGTTTAAAAATTTCGTCGATCGGACGATTTTTGACCGAGATACAGCATTGTCAAGTTGCCTGGAAGGTTTTGTTTTGTCGACCTTGCAATAACAACGTTCCTAACTCACGCTTGTCTTGAGAAAAACTCAACATCCCTAAGAACATGACATCCGCACAGAATCTAGTAAACATCATATCATATGGGTCGAAGATCATTAAAAATCGGTTCACAGGTCGTTGGGAACCAAGCTTCATGTTTTACCACAAAATAAATATTCAAATCGTTATAACTTTTTTGTTTTTCAATAATTTTACACCATTTTTTCACAAGTTCTCAAACATCTCTTCTAGTTTAGGAATCCTTGTCGATATTAATTGTTGGTGATCTGGTTTTAAAGATATTTCTATGTTCCTTGGGGGACCGACATTTTCCATATAAAATGTCTTTGATGGCCATTTTGTTTTTGATCAATTTATCAAAAAAATAAAATGTGGGCTATATAATGCCAGGTAATAAGGAGCTACTCTGAAAAAATCATACAAATCGGTTCAGTATTCTTGGAGATATCTGTAAATTACGATATGATGTTTTTTGAAGTTTTTAAGATCTTTTTTTGGCCAGCGTGATTCCAGAAACCTAAATGCTCATTACTTAAACACGGCTGCACCAAACTACTTCATTTTTTCACAACATACTCTCATTAATGTTTTGTTCCGAAGAATGAATATCCGAATACGATAAAAATTCTGTAGCCTGAGAAATTAATGGGGGGTTCGAGTTACGAGTCGGTCCCCCAAGGAATTTTTGAATATCTTCAAAACCAGATGACCAATGATCAATATCAACACAGATCCTAAAACTAGAAGAGTTTTTTGAGAACTTGTGAAAAAATGGTGCAAAAATATTGAAAAACAAAAAAGTTATAACGATTTGAATTTGAATTTTGCGGTAAAAAATGAAGCTGCCGGTAGAGGGGTTAAACATTCAGTTCTCATATTTTTCATATCACTGTAATCTGCGTCAAGTTTTTTTAACGAGGTGTTTAAAGTGTTTAATTTCAAAATGTATAATCCTTTGAAGAACCTTCTTTCTGGTATTACAACAGCTAATTCACATTAATCCAACATACTGGCCTGAAAATTTGTTTGAAGATTGAGATTTTTTTTTTATTTTTTATGAATAATTGGATTCTTCTTCTTTCTGGCGTTACGTCCCAACTGGGACAAAGCCTGCTTCTCAGATTAGTGTTCTTATGAGCACTTCCACAGTTGTTAACTGAGAGCTTTCTTGGCCGATTGACCATTTTTGCATGTGTATATCGTGTGGCAGGTACGAAGATACTCTATGCCGTGGGAATCGAGAAAATTTCCTTTACGAAAAGATCCTCGACCAGCGGGATTCGAACCCACGACCCTCAGCATGGTCATGCTGAATAGCTGCGCGTTTACCGCTACGGCTATCTGGGCCCCATCATCCACGCCTTCTTGTACCAACCGGATCCGAAGCAAACACTGTCTTTGCAGGGTTGCTGTCCGGCATTCTTGCAACATGCCCATCGTATCCTTCCAGCTTTGGCCACCTTCTGGATACTGGGTTCGCCGTAGAGTTGGGCGAGCTCATGGTTCATTCTTCACCGCCACACACCGTTTTCCTGCACACCGCCAAAGATCGTCCTAAGCACCCGAAATTCGAAGATTCTAAGTGCTTGCAGGTCCTCCTCGAGCATCGCCCACGTTTCATGTGCGTAGAGGTCTACCGGCCTTATGAGCGTTTTGTACATGGTACATTTGGTGCGGGTGTGAATCTTTATTGACCGCAGCTTCTTCTGGAGGCCATAGCAGGCCCGACTTCCACTGATGATGCGCCTCCGTATTTCACGGCTAACGTTATTGTCAGCCGTCAGCAAGGATCCAAGGAAGACGAACTCGTCGATCACCTCGAACGTATCCTCTTCTATCGTAACACTGCTACCTAGGCGAGTCCTGTCGCGCTCGGCCCCACCAGCTAGCATGTACTTTGTCTTGGTCGCATTCACCACCAGTCCAACTTTTGCTGCCTCGCGTTTTAGGCGGGTGTACATGTCTGCAACCTTTTCAAATGTTCGGCCGACAATGTCTCATAAAAATCGTACCCGGCGGTTAAGCCCGGCTCTCTGCTTAACACCTTCTTGCGCAATATTTTACAACAGGCACTAGAGTCCATCACCTTGTCGTAGTACCCGACGGGATCAAAACGAACTAGAGTGTTCGCCTGAAACCTTTACACAATTTTGCACACCTTCCATCGTCGCTTTTATCAGTCTCGTGAGCTTCCCGGGAAAGCTGTTCTCGTCCATGATTTTCCATAGCTCTACGCGGTCGATACTATCGTATGCCGTCTTGAAATCAATTAAAAGTGGGGACCTGGTATTCACGACATTTTTGGAGGATTTGCCGTACAGTAAAGATCTGGTCCGTTGTCGATCGGCCGTCAACGAAGCCGGCTTGATAACTTCCCACGAACTCGTTCACTACAGGTGACAGACGATGGACGATGATCTGGGATAATACTTTGTAGGCCGCATTTAGAATGGAGATCGCTTGGAAGTTCTCACAATATAACTTGTCGCCTTTCTTTTAGATGGGGCATATTACCACTCCCTTCCACTCCTCCGGTAGCTGTTCTGTTTCCCAGATTATGCCTATCAGCCGATGCAGACAAATGGCCAGCCTCTCCGAACCCATCTTTATGAGTTCAGCTCCGATACCAACCTTACCAACAGCTTTATTGTTCTTGAGCTGGTGAATGGCATTCTTAACCTCCCTCAAAGTGGGGGCTGGTTGGTTTCCATCGCCCACAGTACTGACGAAGGCATTTCCTCCGTTGTCCCGTCCTTCATTGCTTGTGCTCTCAGCGCCATTCAGGTGTTCGTCTGCTTCCACCTTTCGATCACCTCCTTATCCCTGCACATCTCGGCTCGTGGCACGAAGACGTTGCGGGATGCGTTGAGCTTTTGATAGAACTTACGTATTTCTTGAGACCAGCACAGCTGTTCCATCTCCTTGCACTCCATCCCCTCCAGGCGGCGTTTTTTCTCCCGAAAGAGGCGGGTCTGCTGTTGCCGTTTCCGTCTATAACGTTCCACGTTCTGTCGAGTCCCTTACTGCAGCATGACCGCCCGCGCTGCATTCATTTCCTCTAGAATCTGCCTACATTCCTCGTCGAACCAATCGTTCCGTCGACTCCGGCCCACGTATCCGACGTTGCTCTCAGCTGCATTGTGGATGGCTGCTTTTACTGTTCTCCAGCAGTCCTCAAGAGGGGCTTCATCCAGCTCACCCTCTTCCGGAAGTGCAGCATCGATGTGCTGCGCGTACGCAGTTGCGACATCCGGTTGCTTAAGCCGCTCTAGGTCATACCGGGCGGCCGTCGGTACCGTACGTTGTTAATGACGGAAAGTTTTGGGCGCATTTTCACCATCACCAGATAGTGGTCAGAGTCGATATAAGCGCCACGATAGGTCCTGACGTCGATAATGTCGGAGAAGTGCCGTCCATCAGGAAAACAATAGCAGTTAAAACAAAACAAATACCATCCAGTGAACCTTAAACATATTGGCTATAATTTTGCTGAACAAATTTATGTCAAAATATTTACCCATTTTTAGTTATAACAGTTTCAAAATTGATTGTCTTATTCGAACTTTTGCCCCACCGGTGGGGCAAGAGTTCGAATCTAGTGTGGGGCAAAAGTTCGCTGGCTAAAACACAAAATATCGATCCTTTTATGACAGGCATACTTTACACCAGCCGTATACTTAAGTTTGACGAAAAATACACACTAAATTTTCATCAAAAAATTGCCCAAAACCAGAATAATTGTAATATAATCAAAAATAGCAGTTTTTCGCAAAACTAAGTAGAAATGTTAATTTTTGGTGACAGATTTCGCACGATCAGACAAATTTAACTAAATTTGAAGATAATATGTGGATTTTAGTCAATTTGCAAATTTTCCGTGATTTTATACATGGGTCGAACTTTTGCCCCGCTGATTCGAACTTTTGCCCCACTCTGGGCCAAAAATTGTTTTCAAGCATTTATGCAAAAACTAATACACCTCAATGCAACCTTATGATAGGCCTAGAAACGCCCTTACATAAAATATTGAAAAAGATTTTATCTTCAATTGGTTCCATGCAACGAAAGTTTGACCAAAAATTACAATATTCACGTCGAAAAACAACAAATAGCCATAACTTTTCCAAATCTCAATCAATTTTTATGATATTTGGATTGAAAGTCTCTTACTTGAATAGCATTCGAACCACCATGACATTTATAAGATTTGTTTTGAATTGAGCTAGAAATCTTAAAAACCCTTACCCCACTCGAACTTTTGCCCCACTTTACTCTAACTTCATCTCATCGTGATAACACATTTTCTTGAAGATTTCAAATGAAGCGCTTTTGATTTATATGGGATTATTTTAAGTAGAGTTTTGAAAGCATTGGGAGAAATACTCTATTTTTGCAAGTATGAAGAAAAAATACCCAAACATTCTGCAGTCTACTGCAAATGACACGCATGCCTCTTTCTTTGATGTGGAGGCCTGTGTCATCTGCAAACAAATATTCAACTCAGGTAAGTCAGATGTGAAAATATTGTACAACATTAGTCCCAGAATGCTACATTGAGAAATCCTGCATAAGATTTTGTTAGAATGGAATCTGCCAAAAACTAGCTCAAGCTAATGTCAACATCTTGTTCAGTATTAGGTGACAATTCTGTCCTTGATTTCAAGAATCGTGCATTTGATTCCTTCAGAATCTTGTTCAATATTCATTTGAAATTCTACCTTGATTTTTTTGAAAATGCTGTTGAAGATTAAAAAAAAAAAAAAGAATTCATAATTTTGCAATAAATTTGCCTAATGCCTTATTCTGTCTGACCAAGGGTTTAATAGTAAGTAATCTTGTCCAGAATTTCACAAAATTACGTATATAATTTGATAAAAATCCTGGTTAAAAATTCTGTGAGAATCTCGCCCATGTTTTTCTTGGAAGCAATTTTTGTTTTTTTTATAATCCTACCAAGGATATTGCGTAAATCACTGTCAGGAGTTGGTAATATCCATTTCCAAGAATATTTGCCAGTGATTCAGGTTTTTTTTAATTTTTCGAAAATTACTTATGTTTTGGCTTTATTTATCAAAAATTAATGGGAGTCGAAGTAAAAAAATATGGTTGTAATCCTGACAAGATTAATGCTATAAACAAATTTGTTTAAATATAATGATTAAAACTTCAATCGACAGTGCTTATATATTGCTGCGGAACATTCAGAAACGATTAAATTTTGAAATTATGATTTTGTATTATTTAAACGTTTGAAAAGATTTGTAAAATTAATCTAAATATTTACCGAGCTTAAATGATAGTTTGAAACTCAACTGAAAACCAATAAAAAATACCTTGATATGATCTTACTTTAAGTTGGTAGGATAGTCATAGGGCCAAATATGAGAAGAATCTTCAAAGCCTCCGCGGGCCACACATAATGAAGTACAGCCCTGGATCAGAACGAAGATCCAAATGACATTATTTTTTTTAAAACTTTCCTTTCAAGGAGTTTTTAATAAAAGCTGCGTTTTGTCTGTTATGTTTTATACGATGAGTCTATCATGTCAATTGTCTGAAATGATATATGTGAACCGTCTTTCTGCGAAATGAGCTACTTCCATGAATATATTGCAAAGCAACTATACTTTTGAAATTAAACGAATTTCTAAGACAGTACAATATTTTCCAATCGATTTAGGAAACAGTTTGGCGTTGCTTTTGCGATTGGATTAAAAAAAGTATTGAGTGCCAGTATACTTTTGAATTGTGTTCACCAAGATTTTTCTACTTATTTACTTCATAGTCCGCCGATCGTTGTTTGAGAATGGCTGTTATATAGCCTGTCAGTTCTGTTCTTTGCGCCTTCAGGGTGCCCGAAGATCTTTTTTCGTGTTTCGAAAAGATCGTTATCGAATATAATACCAATTATCGTGATGGTGCGCGCAAATGTGGTAATAACCACTGATGATTGGAACAAGCTCAGCAAGTGCTTCGCGGTTCTTGTGCATGACACGGGAAGGTAAAATTGTGTTGGAAAACTCATTTGATGTATAAAAGTAACACGATGCCTCTCTGTAATCAAATAAACAAGCGGGAAGGAAACGAAAACTGTTGTAGCGGAATGGTTGGTGGGTAGTTCGCAAGCATTGTCAGGAAGGACGAATTTGGCGGCGGCGTGGGAGGCAGAAATGAGGACAAATGTAAATCATAGAGATCGCATAACCGGAACCCGGGTATCTCAAACCGAGTAATTGGATCGCAGTGGTGTGTAACGTGGAGCAGACTTCAGACCAGCATTAATGTGAAGTGAGAAACGTTTGCAACCAGAATGGCTTCGTGAACGTGAGCTAGGAAATTGTATCATGATTAGTGTGAGCCATTACCACTGGAAATATGGGATTAAATTTTCTCAATTCTTTATTTCATATAAAGATATAACGTATTAATTTAACATGCTGCTTACTTTTGCTTACTGTACATAAAGTTTCACTAGAGAAACTGATCTATAATTAGCAATTTGTACAAATAACAAAAAAATATCATATTTTTCGTTATTCATTTTTTGTTTTCGTCAAAGACATGTTATGAGCTGAATTAGAGCAGCTTACATAACGTACCCTAGAAACACAAATTTTATGCGAACAATCCTTTCCGGTTAATAACCTCTTCCGTGAATTTTGAGGGACAAACTTTGTCTGCTCATCAGTACCAATGGTGCTCATTTAGGTGCGGCGCATAGTGCCTGTGGCTGGTGTTAATTATACCGCATAATTTTGAAACATTTTCAGTTCCCCGTAGCTTAATTACTGTGAGACACTGAAAAGCTGAATATTATCCCAAAAGCCCCACCAGTGAGCACCGGTACTAGACGATGTAGACAATACTTATCAGGAGTGATGCACGCATCAGTTAGCAGTGGTTGGATAATAATTAATACAGCGTGCGAACTTTTTGAAGCTTTTGTGCAAACATGGACTATCATTTGAGATAGAGTTTCATTCTTACTCACTTGGCACGACAATGTTCATATTTCCGAATATTAATAATTATTTCGCTTATCTTATCTTATCTGGGGGCAAATTGATCACTGGGGCGAATTTGATCAGGTCGGTACCAAAAAACGTTTCCTCCCAAGGATGCTGAAGGTTTCATAGGCACCATAGACATTTCATGTTTTTTTAGTTTATAGATACCCAATGTTGGTTTTTCATTTTTATTAGGGTCAGTTTTGCATAGGAATATTCGCACTTTTTGAAGGTGTAAGCAGTATATTTGGAAATGTTGGTGCTAGGCCTACATGTCAACTTTGAGTGTTCAAAATTTTGTGTAAACTTAAGTATGAACTATTGAACTTTTTTTTTATATCATACAGCATGGCAAGTATAGTTTTTTTTTGCCCATAACACCGTTTATTCTCAAATATTTTTTTTTTCTATCTTTATTAACGAGATTTTTAGCCCTGGGCTAGTTCATCTCGGGACCAACGGCTTTACTTCCCTTCCGAAGGAAGTCGTCACTGAAATTTTTAGTGACTATCTCGGGGATGGGATTCGATCCCAGGTCCTCGGCGTGAGAGGTGTGTGTTCTAACCACTACACCAGGTCCGTCCCCCTCAAATAATGTGCTTATTTCAAGAGAAATTGCCGTGATTTTTTCACGAGCTCGGCTGTGCAAATCCCGGTATCCCAATTTTAACCGAGATTCAGCTAACAAATTGTTCGGTTGCTTAGTAACGAAGCACATTTAACTGGTACTCGGCTTTTATTTCCTGAGATCTCAGAAAATTTTCTAGCTGACTACATGGCTGTGCAAATCTCGGTTAAAATTAGTCGAGATTCGGCATTCTAAATTAATTGTGTACATTTAGGCATAAACTGCATATTTTCAAAGTTTAATTTTGCAATAAAATGATCAAACACTCGAGTAGTAAGAATTTTGATATCATTTTCAAATTCAGGAGACCTAAATTTAGGAGATAGGTATTTTTTTTATTCTTTAATCTTCTTCGTTGTATGGGATTAATTTCGCCCCAGTGCACATTGCGTTGAATGTATGGAGATGCAAGACAAAAATCAAAGCTGGAAGAGCAAGCAATTTGAGCACCTTGGTATGGAAGGGAAAGTTGATTCTGATCCAAAACCTGAAATGTCCCACAATACCGTAACTACGCTAACGCTAAACCTGAAATGTCCTACAATACGGGCATTTCCGGTGGTCATTCCTGGATTGTTCGGTGGTCACGAAGAACCAAAGTGGTCATGCATCTATGATTGAACTAGAAGTGTGACTGGTATTTAAAATTATGAAGTTTGGAACTGAAACTTAGCACAGTCGACTCTCCACATCTAGATGTTCTACATCTCGATATCTCTCCCTATGTCGATGATTGCATAAGTCCCTTCAGTCTGCATACATTTTCACTCCCCATATCTCGATATCCTCCTATCTCGATATCTCCATATCTCGATGTGTTTCTGTTGATTCTTCGTTCTCAATTTTCTCTCCGTATGTCGATATGACCAATATCAAAGGCTACTAGACCAAAGTTTTGAGATTCAAAACAAATTAGGAGCGCAAAATGACGTTTGTTTGTGTATTACTTTCTTGGCAACGGAGTGTTTTTCAATCTAGTATTCATCAAAAATTTGTTCTTTGTCTCGATCTCTCCATATCTCGATGGTCCCTTCGATATCGAGATGTGGAGAGGCGACTGTAGTACCATAATACCCGGGTTTCCCGGTGGCCAATCTGGTGCTTCAAGAGGACCAGAATAACCATTCATTTATCCTTTTGGCAAATTTGTTTATTTGGAGCAGGGAAAAGCCCATTTGAGCAGAGCAATATTGGGCCCTTCCTCAAATGGGCGCAAAACCTCCTCTTCTTTTCATATCAACAGAATATTACATTTGGTTCCAACTGATAGCAAGGTTACTTAAATCTACTTAATAACTATGACTAATATAAACCTAGCTCACCAAAACCAGATGAAATTTTTTACGAAGAGTTGGAAGGGAAAGATGAAAATCAAATTCATTGAAACAACGGTTGAACGATCGGCACATACTTTTAAATGGTTCGTGATGCCCGTAGTTTGTGCGAGCACCGTTCAAGAAAAGGAAGGAGTTCGATCGAAGTTGACCTTCATAACTGGGCAAGTTAATTGGATCGTTCCATGGGAGGTGTCGCAGAGCAAAGTGCAGAAATTTCCGTTAAGTTGCCTCAATACGAAATATGTTATTTTGATAGTGCCCAAACAACGGATGTATATTCAAGAATAGACCTTACCAACGAATAGTACAATAATTCTAAGTATTGAATATTTCTGAAGCTTTTAGCGACGCGGAAAATAAAACCAATAGTTTTAGAGGCTTGAGAGGCAATGAAGTCGGCAAACCAGTTTTGAGTCTAATAACATACCAAGGTCCTTAATGACAGACCCACTTTGTATTAGTTGAGAATTTCGGCATGAAACCATGTTGGTACTTCGAAATGTAATGATGACAGTGATGGAACAAAAAGTTGTAAACAACTTTTTCTAACAACTTCAAAACGGCATGCGAGAGCAACTATTCCACGATATTGCAGACTTCGCGGTTGTTCCCTTTTTTAAGACAGGGTACACATAGCTTTGTTTCCATTGGTCTGGAAATGATCCAACTTGCAGAGCTAGATGGAAGAGACGAGAAAAATGCGTAGATAACGTATGGAGCATTTCTTTAAGGGGGCAGGATCTGTCATTGATTTCGGAATTTTCATAAGTAGTTTTTTCGTTCAAAATCAAGAAAATTTACAAGAAATTGTTATTATTCTTATTATCTTTATTAAGGAGATTTTCAGCCCTATGGCTGGTTCATCTTCGTAAGAAATTGTGTTCATTGTATTCAATTCTCCAACCGCAACACAGTGAACACATTTTCATCGAATGATTTTCTGTTTTGAACAGAAAAACTGCTTTTAAAGTTTCGATGATGACGATGATTACAATGACGGAGCGTTGAACTTTAAAATATATGCGCATCCCTGCATTATTATTATTAGATTTATGAGTAACTAATTAAATTCCATTCATGAGTTTGGAAGCTATTAAAAATACTGTTTTGAGAAAAATGTCAAAATTTTCAAATCGGAATATTTTTGAAATGTAAATATTTAGAAAAAAAGGCATGCTTCTGCAAATTTGTTCAGTTAGATGAAATGCAAAGCTTTGTAGAAGGTTATACTTATCCTAAATTGTTTGTTTTCAAAATATCTAAGCATCCAAATTTGGACGTTTCTGTCAAAATTATGGTGGATTTTAGGAACTAAAATACTTTTGCATAGAATTTGATGATTAATTTGCAAATCTAATACAAAGTTTTTTTTTCAACGTGCAGTTCAATTTTCAGGTCAATCGGCCTTGTGTACTGTATTCTGGCCAGTACTGTGATCATTTTTTTTAGAGAATGCGGCAACCAGAGACAAACTGAAAACTTGTACTAAATAGAATCAAAAGGAGCTTTAGAGAAAAACGGCTTTGAAGATTTTCAGCAATTTTGCATTCATTTTAATTTTTGTGTGCAAATTGTATATAGCTCACAACTGAAAGTGTCAGTTACTACTTTGCATTTAGGCCCTTCATATTTTTGGACCGACCATTTCGTTCAAAACTCAAATTCAATACGTTAGTTTGTGGAATCCCAAAATGTGCTGCCCCTTTATGAAATCTGACAAGGGCCCTCCGAAGCCCAAATCCGGCACTGGTTACCGGATCCGGCTATTTATAATGGATCGATTTGATAATTTCCATTCACATTCCACATGAATACCTATTCAACCATAATGGACGGTTCAGATTACACGTTTGGTTACAAAACTACAGGTCGTCAAAGTAAAAGTCGCTTAACTCAAGAGCGGTCGCGCATTCAGGCATCTCTAGCACCCACTCGCTCGTGTTGTGTATGAAAAGCGACCTTTCCTCAGGGTGCGTGTACTCAGTACACGCATGCGACCGATCTTGGGTTAAGAGACTTTTTTTTTCAGATGGAACAGGTTCCCGGTGGCCACAGTGACCAACTCTGAGTTTCCAGGAGGGTTTCTGCAACTAGACATGTGTGCCTTTTATTTAAGATCAACTGAAATCGGTCGACACACTGATTTCTGCGAACTGTTAGAATTTTCGGGTCAATAATGACAATTTGTAACTTTTTTCATGGAAGTTCCCTGAGGGGTCATTCAAAAAAGTTGTTTCAACTAGACAAAAAATATTTGTCAGAAAACTTGCTGGGTTATTTCAATCAAAAGTTATATTTATTTGAATTTTGAAATAGGTCGAAAAAGACCCAAAGTCCTTACTAAGGTTACTATGACACTAAGGGTAGGACAGCCTACTGATCTTGAGCTAGATCCCGAGCTGTTTTTGAGCAACTCGGAGTAACTCAGTTTGCTCGGCTCTACGTAAGCATAGCAACCATAAGCTTGGGGTTGTTTGTTTCGTAGTGAAAAATTTTCGCGTCGTGTCACAATGCAGTCGGCAAACCTTGCCAGAGGTCATTTGCTGAGTGGGAGATTTAAATTAGCTTCATTTGAATGAATTTTACCCCAAATCAGGACCAATTTTGCTATGATTCTGTTGAACTGTCGTGACATCTTCGCCACTAATTCATAGCGAGCACGAGCACTTTTCTTGCATTGTTACGTTGATCTTAAAGTATTCATAGAAAATTAATGCTATGCAGTAGATTAGTTAATACAATGGAAATGAATTGCGACAATTATACGAGCCAGTTTGGTGGCGCCTTTAAACGATTATTAGATTTGAGAAAAGTGTTATGTGCTATATTTATACAAAACACTATTCAGAACTAATGATCTCGTATTTTACGAAACTTTTAACAATATGATAGAGCGGTAGAGCGCTGTATTCGAAACAATAATCGATATGTACTGCGTTTATCAAAAATGAAATAATAAACTTTTTTCCCGACATTTGTTGTAACCTGAAGCAAAGTCGAGACATTTCTTATATAGTAGGAATGTTTCTCATATTGGCTGCTTAGATTCGCTAACTTCTGAGCAAATGTGAGTAACTCAGAGTTGCTCGATACGCATAGCCTGCTCAGAGCAACGCTGTCCTCCCCCTTGCTATGACACTTCATAAAGCTTGCAAGAACCAGGTTAATTTTCCGAGGATGGTATACGGCCTGTACTCGAAAAAAATGCAACAGACAAAAGTGTTCGACAAAAAAATATTTGTAGTCGAATTTTCTTGATACTTTCAGGAAAAGAACTAATACATATGGATTATGTTTCGGCAAAGTTACTTAATTCAATGCCCTATCCTTCGCTGAAGGCCAGCACCTTTCCCTTTAGACCCTTCATTACATTTTGTGCAATGGTGGAGCTTTTTTGGTCACTTTCATCCATGCTTTCTTAAATTCCAGCTCGTTTTCGAGCATCTTGGATGTGTTTCGAACTTCATTATAGGCCAAAATCTTTCCACCAGACGAATTTCTGGTGAATTTGGGGGCTTGTCGGATTTTGGTTCAAAAACAACGTTTTTGTCTCTGTACCAATCCAACGTCGATTGCGCGTAGTGGCATGATGCCAGATCTGACCAAAATAATGCCTCGGCTCCGTGAGACTGCAGGAATGGCAACATACGCTTCTGGAGGCATTCGGTGCGGTAAATTTCATTGTAATGTACGCTTTACTCAGTTTGCCGCATTGGCATGTGGCCTGCCAGAGCAAGTATTTTTTGACGAATTTGTTCATTTTTTCTTCCTTATGTCTTCCAGAACATCAAACCGTGATTTGGCAATGTAGAACTCCAGCCCCGGTATCTGCTTTACGTCTGCCTTGATGTAGGTTTCGTCATCCATAACCACACATTTCGGTTTTGTTAACCATTCTCGATACAGCTTCCTTGCGTGAGATTCGGCCGCCGTGTTTTGTTGATCACGCCGGTTCGGTGCCTTCCGGACCTTGAATACACGAAGCCCAGCTTGTTTCATGGTTTGCTGAACGAACCAGGTGGAGCACCTGGCCTTCAGAGCCGCGTCGCGAATCGAAAGGTTCGGATTACGCTTGAATTAATCCAATACATTCCGGGCCTTCACAGAGTCAGCTGTCTTTGATTTTCTTCCACTTCCAGCCCGCCGCTTGGTCGTCTGGGACTTCATAAAAGATTTTTTGCAATTTCTCATCGTAATGTTTTTCATCACGCCAATCTGTCATGAAACAGCCTACTTTCCTGCACTGAAGTATGCAGTGCGGGAATAATCATTACCTAACTGAAACCAGTGCTGTAATGATTCATTACGCAACGCTTTCTCATTACGCAACTGTTTTGAGTTGCGTAATGAATCATTACACAACAATTTGTCAGAAATTGTAAAATAATAGTGTATGCATTCCGATATAATTTCTGATACCCTAAAGTGGTCTCCTACAAAATTGCAAAAAATATTGTACGTCACTCGTTACAGAACTCGATTTTTACAGCACTCGTCGTAATTATCCTACTCGGCAAGCCTCGTAGTATAAATTTACGACTCGTGCTGTAAAAATCATCATTCTGCAACTTGTTCCGTAAACTACTATTACCACCCGAGAGACAGTTGTATGGGTGATTCCCAGTTGTCTTCCGATCCATCTCATGCTCGCAGTCGAATTTTCCATGACGGCGCGCAAAACTCTCCGGCGATTTTTTTCTTGTTTCGATGCCATCTCAGTAATCACTGAACCGATTGTTATGAAATTTTGCACATGTAAACAATACATTCCAGTCTAGTTATACCCCCAGACAACCAGAAATCGCATGAAAGTGCACGTTACAACTCGTTTATTCATATTAATTACATCAAACCCGCAAAACACCGTGGATAAACTCTTCAGATTGATGAGTTTCCTCGCATAAAACACTTCTTTTCTGAGTTCCATACATTTTGTTTTGCCTCGTACACTCGTACAAAGTAAGTCGAATCAATCCGTAGCAGCTGTCAAATCAACATTTGTTATCATAAGTTAAGTCGCATAAGATCACAGGTTAGTTCTGTATACTATTTATACATTCGCATTGTATGTTATTATTAATCACATAATATATGCACGCATATCGCCTCCACTTTTGTACGTAGAAGGCCTTTTCGCGACATCTTATAAGTGAAATTTTGCACATATAAAGCCTCCAGGTGATTTTGTTATACGTACATTTTGGTTGTCTGGGCCAGATTTTCATCAATTTTTTACACACCGGAAGAAATGGCGCATTTTTTTCGAGTACTTCTTCTTCTTCTTCTTTCTGGCGTAACGTCCCTACTGGGACAGAGCCTGCTTCTCAGCTTAGTGTTCTTATGAGCACTTCCACAATTATTAACTGAAAGCTTACTATGCCAATGACCATTTTTGCATGCGTATATCGTGTGGCAGGTACGATGATACTTTATGCCCTGGGAAGTCGAGAAAATTTCCAACCCGAAAAGATCCTCGACCGGTGGGATTCGAACCCACGACCCTCAGCTTGGTGTCTTGCTGAACAGCTGCGCGTTTACCGCTACGGCTATCTGGGCCCCTTTCGAGTACAGGTGGCACGCTAAATTTGACCTTTTTCGGTCCCCTACTTTGTCACGCTTTTTGTATGAGTCCTCCGACAATTTTGTAAGGCTTGTCATGCTTGGGTCCAGCCATAGTCGGTCAGCCCCCTCCCCCTTTAGAGCGTGACATAATTTGTGCATGACCGCTAATGGGACAGACATACTTATAATTCATTTATATTGCAAGAAAAAGGATCACATAACAATTGCAACTGCAACTGCAAAACGTGAATTGTGTTTAAGTTTATGTTTTTTGTTGATAAATAGAAGTATGATAAGTATTATATGCGGTATTTCAATGAGAATATGGCATATGCTACTAGAAAATTATGAACATTTGTATGAAAAGACCAAATTTAAATTTTAATCGCTAATTTTTCAATGCCTACTTTCTCCATATGGGACAGTTATGCCTTTATGGGCAGTTTAGGGGCTATGCATTAATTACATTTTCAAGGTTTTTTCGACCCTCCCTCTATGATAAGATTTTTGGTATGAATATTAAAAATGAATCACATGGCGCGAAAGAAATCTCAATATGATTCATGCTGACAAAATCTTCATTCTTCACTTTGTTGCATAAGCTACTATTATGCGATGCCAAGTGTTCTGGATTACACTAAAATATATTTGAAGTTAGAAGTTTAAACCCATTAGGCATCTCATAAACCTATCTTACATTTGGAAATCAAGATCGAGTGGTGGAAACACAATTTGAATCAAAAGAACCTAATTCACGGGCATTTAAATCATAAAAATCTCAACTGGTCTGTTATCCTTTAATCTAGGCTAAAAACAAATTGCGTAAAATTGAATCTTTCTGTGCTCCAATCTGACCAATGATGGGCATCCTTTAGGGAACAGATCGCATCGCACCGGGAAGATGGGCAAACATTTTCTTCGGTGGAAAAAATGATTAATGTGAGTGTTTTTGCTTTTCTTTTTTTCATTTTCCAGGAAGGCCATCTCCGAGCTTTTATGCGTTATGGCAAACCATTAGAACCGTTGCCAGTCAGCCAACAAGCCTCCGTCTGAAGCAAAGACGAAAGGAAACACCGACGATGTTACGAAATGCAACAGCTCCAGCATGAGAAAAGTGGTCCTGTTTTCGAAGCGGTCGAGGACGAGTGAAAAAGTCATGTGCTTATCCATCTGCTAGGCTGGGAGAGGATGAACTGGTCAGAGTTGTGTTGGTGAGCGCCAGAATTGACTGAGCTTTGCTGAGAGTTCTAAAAAGGGAAAACTTCTCTGAGTGATCTGAGTTCCATTACGAAGGAAAATCGTGTTTAGCTGTGTGGGTTCAAATGGAAAAGTCATGGAAACGGTTCAAGCTCATGGCAAATGATTCATACGAGTTAGTCTTGGAGTGATGGTACAATGTGAAGGAAATCAGGCCGTTGAAATATAAGCTCAATGTGCCGTTCAGGTGTGCTCAAATGTGCTCTGTCTAGTGTACCCTGGTGGAAATTTTTTCTTTGCTTTGGATGATGAAAGTTTGCAATGCTTGGCTTGCATCAAAGAAAAAAAAAACAGGGGAAGTGAGAAGGAAGTGAAGGATATTCTATTCCCTCTAGTGCAAAAGTGATTAAACGTACTTGTCTCAATGTAATAGTATTTCACCTGAAATATTTGATGCTTGAAGAATGTGTGGTTAGTTTCGGGATTAACGAAGAATAAAATAGTAATCATTTAACTAGTGTTACCCTGTTGCTGTTAAATTAGATTAACAAAGTTCATGTTGGTGTTATGAATAGTGTTATTATCTGGTAAAACAACTTATTAATGCTAAGAAAACAAACAGTTAAAGTGAATACAATGCGAATGAAAGTGTGTTAAATGCATGTATTGTAATTCTGGAGTGTTGCGCAAAGATAAGCGGCCGCATAATGGGTAACCACGGTAGATCTTCATCGGCTAGAGTAGCATCCAGAAGTGTAAGTATAAAAGATTTTATCTCCATCATCAGTCATACTTGGAATACAACAATGTGGTAGCCCTACTGTTGGCTCTAGTTAGATAATCATATGATCGAATACCACACATTTGAATGTAACAAAATTTTGTAGTTAACGAATGCTATATTATAGGTGGGCTATAATATATAGTATTAGCAAAATTCAATTATCGCTAACCAGAAACGCTAAACTTAATTCTTCTAAAAAAAATACCTAAATTTTCTTTTAAGTAAGCGAAATATGCTTGATCACGCAAAAAAGTATTGAAATTTAAAGATTCTTCTTAATTTAGCGAAAATCTCAATTTATTTGGAATATTACAATTTACCTTATTTTGGGCTAATGTCTGATCGAAATTTAGTGTGGATTTTTTTTTGCAAACATTGCTTCATAGTCGGTATACCTAATAAATTCCTGTCTCGAAAATATTTATTTAAGCAGTTTATTTTTGCAGCCGTGATGCCATAAATACTGAGCCTTCGTGGCTATGCCTCATCGTGTTAAGGAGTGTGGGTTCGATTGATGCTTCAGACCGGAAAACTTTTAACGAAGAATGTCTATCGACTGTTGCATGCTAGTCCGTTGTATACTGAGGTGCTTCCTCCAAAGGACAATTCGTCCACTTACTTTCATCGCACGGAACAAAATAAAAATAGCAGCTTATTTGATTTTTCATGTGAGGTCGCAGCTATGCACATTGAAAAAAAAATATCTGAAGTGCACTATGGGCGATCAGATGGTCATTAATCGAAAATATGCCTTGTTCTGATAGGTTTTTCTTGTACATCATTGCATTATAAACATTTATGTTAAGGTCATTGAAACGGTATGTTAGAGTTTTTAGCAAAAATAAAGAATTCATGGAAACACAAGGTAAACGTTGAATGGAATATACTACATAATCGTAATATTTTATACACTGCTCGAAAGCTTACTAAAAAAAACGATCTTAGAAAAATAAAATTACATCTCATACTAATACCAGGCTGGAATTCATATCCAAAAAAAATCAATGATGTAAACTAAAGAATAGTGAAAATTTTAGCTGAACGTATTTGCAAGGGATAGATAGCCGTATTGGTGAACGCGCAGCTATTTAGCAAGACCAAGTTGGGGTTCATGGGTTCGAAGAATTTTTTGGAGCACCGGATTTCTCGGATTTTCTCAACTTCCCAGGGCATTGAGTATCTGGGTGCCACATGATATACTCTCCCGTGCATATGATTGGGTTCACCCCCTAAAAAACATACAAAATTATTTTGTCCATATCTCTGTGATTACTCATCCAATTGAAACTCTCTATGGCGCATTCGAAAGGCAAGGAGTTATTCTTACTTCGTAGTTATCTTTCAAAAAACATTTTTCGAATTTTGTATACTACTGTATAAAACTGAAAACTATTCAAAATCAAAGAAACAGTCATTCAAGACATCGTGCAAAAGTTTGGGTTCACCTGAACTTACTTAAAACGCAAAAATTCTGTGAAATCTCAAACCAATCATGTACGTGCCATCACTTGTCATTGAAAAATCTGTGAGCTATTAAAATTGGTTGAAAAATGGCAGAGATATTGACAAAAATGATTTGCGTGCGGCTCAGGTGATCCCAAACTTTTGCACGATTTGTATCATACTCAGGGGTGAACCCAAACTTTTGCACGATGACTTGTATAACTGTTTCTTTGATTTTAAATAGTTTTTAGATTTTTCCGCCAAAATGTCGTGAGTGCTGTTCAAAAAATATAAAGATTACACATTGCTTTAAATTTTTGGTCGATGCATTACTGAAAAAACAGCCATATTTGTTCAGTGTGTTTATTTTAAATGTCTCAATTTTAAATAAAAATTCAGTACCGTAAAATGGGGTGTTAAGGGATGAAAAAAAAATTCCATTTAAAATTCGAGCAACTTCTAGTATGCCAATAATTGAACAAAATACAGTTCTACCATTCTCCCGGCGTGTATATCAAAAGCCAATTACAATGAAGACGATCCTATGGCAGATTTCTGAGATAATCATGAAAATGTGTGATTTTTGGCGAAAATGCAAAATGGGGTGTTAAGGAATTTGAGCCTTGTATATAAAACTATATTTTGCCAAAAGCAAAAAAAAAATATTGTTTTGGTCAACATCGTTGATGTGTCCCTTCAACTCTGAAGGCCTTGTTCAATCTTAAGATGATATTACTTAAATATAATTCAAATTGGAACTCCGGAAAACGCTAACCGTTTTATTTCAACTGCTAAATCTCTCATACCTATTGATTCTATTTTTAAGCAAGCTATCAGTGCATCGCACAATTGTCTTGAAAAGATTTTTATCCTTATATGCAGTATTCGTATCCTAGAACAGTGCAGAGCAATCTTATCATGACTTGTCAAAATAAGGATAATTTCAACAAGCTTTAAGTGTGAATAGGGTAAGTGTCCAATTTGCCTTTTAAATAAAGCACCACACCAAATTAGAGTTGCTTAATATCAATAGTATCAGCTGATGGCTGATGCTCTAAAACTATCAATATCCCTTGCGAGCTATCAATATCACTTTGATTTGACAACCAACAGCATTGATGCGACATCGCACTCTAGATCATAATCACTGCAGAATGAGTGATCATGTGGTAATTATCCCTGCTTTTAAGGTTTTTCAGTAAGCAATACGTAATTTCAATCTGTTTGCAGCACTGTCAAAAAAATCATACTGATAAATTGCCCTTTTATTTGCCTAATTTTAGGCTACACTTATCCCATCAGTGATATCCATAGTACATCGCCATCAGTGCACTAGTGATGAAGTAGACAACATGATATTGATGTGATATGGAATGATTCGAATTGTATCTCAGTCGGCCTGTACAAATCCGCAAATTTTAAGCGTTGTTATTGATAGCGAGCAACTCTGCACCAAATAACGAATTTGCATGTAACACCCAGTGGCATGATCGGGAAAAATCCTAACGAAAATTTTCCAATATAGAGCGGAAATCGCTCACACTATACCGCACACTATATATTTTCCAAAAAGAGCTCGGAAATAACCTTATATTATATTTTTTTATCTAGGACCTAGGTAATGCTTAAAAGAAAAAATAGCTCCAAAACCATCTCAAATAAGATAATCATTCCTATATGCAAACTTTTCACCAATGTGAACAACTTTTGAAAATATTATCATGAAAAACCCATATTCATATTAATCAGTTTTTATCTACATTTTCCTACCAATTTTACCAAATTTTGAAATAAGTCATATTTGGTGATATTTAGTGACTTACTAAATAGATCCCTTAACACTACATTGCAGTTCAACTTCACGGAACAACTCAAAACTATATTAAAAAATATTACTGCATAAATTTGATGAGTTTAGTTACTTAGAAAAGTTAGAATAGATAATTCCTTAACACCCCACTTATTTTCAAAACGAGACTTTTTTCATAAAAGTTTCTAAAAATCGAAACCCAGACATCATTTTAAGAAGTTTTTGTCTGCACTATGATCTCAATTAAATTTCCTTATCTTCTACCATACTTGCTAATTTTTCTCAAATATAATTCATGGTTTTGTAGATAAATGTATTTAGACCATAAAATTTGAAGAAAAATGTTTTGAAAGGTTTTCAATTTCTAGAAACCACAACACTTCATATTAATAAACAGCTCCTATTATATAACGCAGTTCACAATCCTCTGAACAAATCGAGCATTTCAGATGACTTATATATCGACTTTCTAGGTTTCTGTGATTTGTCGAACTTGATTGAGAAGTTCAATCCCTTAAAACCCCACGAGTCCTTAACACCCCATTTTACGGTATACAAAATTCAGAAACTGTTTTTGTAAAATACATACAAAGTAAGAATAGCTCATTGTCTTTCAAATGCGCGATAGAGAGTTTCAATTGGACGTGTAATCACATAAATATGGACAAAATACTTTTGTATGCTTTTTAGGGGGTGGTAAATGCAATGGTTAATTGGCAGATAAAACTCTTTGTTTATAACTGTAGAAGTACTCATAGATCATTTCAGGGGATAATTGAATATTTTAAAATGATTCATATCATCATTGCTATGCAAGTTGCAAAGTTGTAAAAAGACGTATGTCAGATTAACATTTCAGTCGTCGCGCTGTTGTATTTTGTTCAACACTGGTGAAAATAGCTCGCTTTTCGCTCACAACAGCAGCGTGGTGGTTCTGACCGCGCGACGACTGGAAGGTTAAGAAAAATTAAAAGGTAGGAAGAGAGCAAAAGAGAGAGATATATAAAATAAAAATATTTTGCCAGAGTCATGAATTCGGGAGCAATTGCCTCTTATGGATTTAGCATTTTTTAATTTAATAACACTTAGTTGTTCGAAAATATTTGAATTATAATTATTGAATTGAAAGCGGATAGATATGAGTACATACACCAACTTATTCGAACAAATACATGTTTTGTCTTGTGTTTGTTCCGATAGTGTAGCGATTGCTATGACAGTGACCAAATGTTTACGTCAATTCATGCATATTCTATAAACTGACAATTTACTCAGATGAAATGATGTATACGTTTTTAGCAAGATTAAAGTTCAATTGATTGTAGATGAACATTGACTTGTTCTTATTAATTATAAAAAAATATATATGTTTTCTTCACATTGGTTGAAAATTTTCCTGTCACAATCTCTTAGTTTCGTGAATATCAACATCAGTCTAGAGACCTCACTAGTAGACGGTGGTTGTGGAAATACTTCCAGAAGCAATATCTTCAAACATTTTGAAATTATACCTATATTGATATGACTCCGGAGGCATCCGAAATTAGCCACTTTCCCCGAAGAACCTACTATACAGTGGTCATGGCAGCCGGTTATTCCGAAAATGCTTCCGAAAGCATTGTTTTAAAAAATCTTGAATTTTGTTACCCATATTGACATGGCCCCCGATTGTTCCAAATTGGACACCTCCGCCAGGTAACCTGAAACCTATTATAGAGTAATCAGTGTATCTAATGGTTCTGCACATGCTCCCGGAAGCATCTTCTTAAAGTATGATGTTCAGTTGAATATGGTTCCGGATAATGTATTAAATTTAGAAAAAAACATACATGGTTGACCATATTTTCCAGAACCAGTTTTACAGAAATGGTAATATTGTGGAAGATTTCAAACGATATTTATAAGTCTACCGATATTAAATTTTCAATTGGTTCTAGTTTCAAGGAAAATCGTTATCTTCAATAGTAACCTAAAACTTTGAATAAAATCTTGTTTTTAATTAATAACACAATAGAGCCATTTCTTGCTGCTACTTCGGCAAATTTTCCAGCTCAAATAACGGCTGTATCACATTTAAACTTCAATTTAACAAATTTTAACCCTGACTCTTTTAATGATGTTTGACGTTCGCTTAGTCGACAAAAATGCCACAGGAGTCGTTTCTATCTGATTTCTTAACACTGGGATTGTTCGTACTTGACATTGCGGAAAGGACACGGAAAACATAGTTGGAGTTTAAGCCAAAGGGTGTGACAAAATCACAAAAAATCGGAAAATTTTGTTTGGACTTCAAACAAACGAGAAACATTTAAAAATTGGGTAAATATGTTTTTTTTATTTCTTTTTTAATATCATTCCAAACATTACATTCATTTCTTATATCTAGCTGTTCTGTGTTATTATACAACACTATCATCCTAATTTGATAAAACAAATTTACGATTTTATTAACATTTTGTTAACAAGATATTACACTTCATTTGCCGTAGCAGTTCAAATTTTTTACAGGTGAGTTGATTTCACCTGCTTATAAGAGAAAAAAACATGTTTTCAATTCACTTAACCTAACTCAATCTAAATATATAACGTATTAATCGTGGCAATAGAAGATTGTAACGATTTTTGCCTGAAATTATTAATTATTTTATTTGACATTTGTTCCAATGTTTGAACATTGGGTATTCTATTTTGTAACTCATTGGTACTATGCCAGGAGGAAGTTTCAGAATGATTTTCAAAATTTAATTTTGAATTCTCTGCAGAGCTTTCTTCCTGGTATTACAACAGCTAGTCCATATTGGTAAAGCATACAACATGGCTGACTGAAAATTTGTTTGAATATCAAAATCTTGTTCTTAAGACAAAGTTTTGATTTTCTATTAATAAGGGGATAGAGACATTTTACATATTTGTTACATTTGGCTTGAATGCCCTCAATGTGATTTTTGAAAGTTAAATTCTTATCTCGCATGAGCCCTAGATACTTCATCGTGACAACATGTCTACTTGAAGGTTTCAAATAAAGAGCTTTTGGTTTATATGGGAATATTATTAGTTGAGTTTTGGAAGCATTAGGAGAAATCTTCCATTTTTGCAAGTATGAAGAAAAAATATCCAAACTACATATTTCGCAATCGACTACAGATGTCACGCAAGCTTCGTCTTTTGACAGAGAGGCCTGTGTCATCCGCAAACAAGGATTTTTGACAACCCTGAGGTAACTCAGGTAAGTCAGATGTGAAAATATTGTATTGGTCCCAAAATGCTACCTTAAGGAACACCAGCGCTTACAGGAAGTCTTTCAGACCTGGAGTTCTGATAATTAACCTGAAGTATACGATTTGACAGATAACCTTGAATTGTTCTAACAATGTACGTTGGAAAATTATTTGTATTTATTTTACGATCAAGCCTTCATGCCAAACACTGTCGAATGCTTTTTCTATGTCTAGAAGAGCTATACCAGTAGAATAGCCTTCAAATTTGTTGGAACAGATCAAATTTGTTACACGTAAAAGTTGATGAGTGGTCGAATGTTCATCGCGGAATCCGAACTGTTTATTGGCAAAAATTGAATTTTCGTTGATGTGGACCATCATTCTGTTCAAAATGACCTTTTCAAAAAGTTTACTGATGGAGGAAAGCAAACTGATTGGACGATAGCTAGAAGCTTCTGCAGGATTTTTGTCTGATTTCAAAATTGGTACAACCTTAGCATTTTTCCATTTGTCAGGAAAATATGCTAATCGAAAACATTTGTTGAATGTATCAAATAAGAATGATAAGCTACTTTCTGGAAGTTTCTTGATGAGGATGTAGAAAATTCCATCATCGCCAGGAGCTTTCATATTTTGCAGTCTCCCAGGAATTTTCAAAAACGTTCTCTTGTTTGAGAATATTTTCGAAGTCCTGAGTAACTTGATTTTCAATTGGACTAGTAAGTCCTAAATTTAAATTGTGTGTGCTTTCAAACTGCCTAGTAAGTTTTTGAGCTTTTTCGCAATTAGTAAGTTAATTTATTTTTCTCTTTCAATGCCGGTATTGGCTTCTGAGGTTTTTTTTTCAAAATTTTAGATAATTTCCAAATTACAAACAATTGAGATATTTTATTTTCAAAATTTTTGTTTCTAATTTTGAAAAACGTTTCTTAATTTCTTTCTGCAAATCCTGCCATATAATTTCCATAGCAGGATCTCGAGTGCGTTGAAATTGCTCACGTTTTCAAGACGGATCAAGAGTTTAAGATCATCGTCTATAATCACGGATTCAAATTTTACTTCACATTTTGGAGGGTAAATATGTGTTTCTGGTCTAAACTTAAGCATTTAGTGCTAAAATTGGAACAGAGCTTTAGGAACTTATACAACACATTAAAATACAAGCGTCAGAAAGAATGTGATTTAGGCACGATCTCGCAAAACCGGAACATCTGAGGAGTCCGGTGGCTAATATGTATGGCCGAGCATATGATTTAAACACGATAAAATTTGTCTTCGAATGCTTTGGGATACATCCTATGTCATCCTTTTCGAAAAGTTGTAATCATTTGGATTAGGGCAAAATTTCGCCTATCTCAATAATTTTGTTTATCCCTTGTAGGTACCATAGCAATAGAACGCAAGGCTATGATACAGATAATATTCCACGTGGAATGTAATGCCAAAGTAACAAAATGATGTATAAATGATTTTACACAGCCTGATAAAACCTATAAATCTAGCACTTTAATTGAAATTGGTCCTGAGATATACATAGTGGTACAGATCTGCGTAGAAATCCAGTAGCGAGACAGTTATGGATAGAAACTCAACAATGGGACAAATTGACTTGGTATGCTTTTCATATAGTATAAGTATATTTTTTGAAATTGTTTTCTAATAATACATGTTAAAATAGACTATTTGACTACTATATTTGAACGGATTTTATTGGTCGTGATTCTAGGAAGAAATAAACCATAAAAATTTGGTTCAAAGTAAGTGTTTTTAGTTATATGTAACCTCTGGGCGGAGTTTTGAATGAAAAGATCGTCGAAATTTTAAGTTACACCTTTTCTGAAGTGTAACTATTAAATGCACTAATTTTTAATCTATTTAAAATTAGGCATTATAATACCGGTGAGCATGTTCAAATGTTTTCAATGACACATTGAACTTACATGCCGTAGGCCCAAGCAATATAAGGCATTACAGAGCCAATTTTGTATTATTATCAATAGTCATTAAATATAGTTATTACCCAACAAGCTTCCTGGCTAACTTTGTACTGCCCCAGAACTTGAACCTCAAAGGCTGAGTAAAGCACTATTGGCCAAACTATGGCACTCTAGATCACTATCAATACTTTTGGGGTCATTTGTAGTATACATTACAACATTTAGATTTTTCACAAATCAATTATTTTACCTGTGGCTGGTCTTTTCGATCTCACAAACACATAAGATTCCTGGATGAATATAATAGTGAAAGATTTTTTTTTTTTTTTTTTTTTTAACTTTATTAACGAGATTTTTAGCCCTGGGCTAGTTCATCTCGGGACCAACGGCTTTACTTCCCTTCCGAAGGAAGTCGTCACAACAATTTTTTTGTCAGTGACTATCTCGGGGATGGGATTCGATCCCAGGTCCTCGGCGTGAGAGGCGTGTGTTCTAACCACTACACCAGGTCCGTCCCCAGTGAAAGAATTGTATAAATCAATCAACCCATTCTCAAGCCAACTCGTAAAGAGTAAGCCTCAATACTTGAAATACGCTTAAGAAAAGTAAGAAATATGTTTGGATTCATTGATTTTAAAATCGAAACTCTTGCAGAGTTTAATTTTACATGTCTTCTTTAAATATCAATACTCAACTTAAACCTCTCTTGAGAAGTAGAACGTATTCCATATTTTGTTGATCTTTTCATTCAAAACTTCGCCTAGAAGTTACAAATAACTAAAAACACCAAATTTGAACCAAATTTCGATGGTATATTGATTTTGATAATCACGGCCAATACAAATCCGTTCACATATCTTAGATTTCCTTTGAATTTGTGGACTTATACAATCAAAAGGGCGTAGCTTCGCAACGGGCCCTACGTTTTTTTTTTTTTTTTAATTTTGCCCAGACATGCAGCTTAGCTATAGAAAACGGCTGGTAAGCACAGATTTGATGGAGATTTTTTTCTGATAATAACGGCCAGGGGTGCACCGTGGGATCCTATTCTTGGCTCTTTTGATTCACTTCGGCAGTGGGATTTTTTTTTTGAAAGTTACTGATCTCATGTTTGGCCACAACATGCGTCCTGTTGAAGTGCTTCTTTTTGCAAAGTTTCACACGGCCGAGAAAAACTCCCCATGCCGAAGTGAATCATGGAAGTGCCCAAGTAGCTATGCATCCTATATGACATAAGACACAAACATATTTTTGGCCGCAGGGCTATATGGAAACTGCCCATAGTGAAGTGTATTGGGTTTTAATAAACTTTTGGAATTAATCGAATTTGGCCAATACTGGGCACAAAGTTTGAGTCACAGTATTTTTCACAGATAAATTGTCTAAACTGTAGACCTAGGTGGGACAAAAGTTCCATTTCAGTGAAATGATCAATATTTCTCAAAATTTCTCCAAAATTACGTCAATTGTAGTACACTTAAAAATATCAATTTTTTATAATACTAAGATAACATAATTATCTTTGAAAATATTATATAAACATTTATTGTTGCTTAAGTTTCACGGTAAAACTTAACATTTTTGCTAAACTTTTAGAGAATATGTACATTTTAAGCAACTTATTAAGCATCTTCTAAACATTTAGGCAAAAACTAACATTCTTCAAAGCATCGTTGATAGGTCTAAATACGCTCGTACATAAAAAACGGATTGAACATAATTTTTTTTTTATCCCATGCGATAAAAAATAGACCGGATGATACAATTTTCACATCTAGAATTACCGGATAGCCAAAAGTTTTCCATATCTCAATCTATTTTTATGACTTCTGGAGTGAAAGTCTTTTACACGAACGACATTTTAAGTTCCAAACATTGGCTGAATTATTATACTTGTTCTTCGTGTTATTTTATTTATCTTCATCTATGATAGTTTTTTTGGATATCAGAATAATTATTCGGCATGTTTTCGAACTCAATAATGTCAATTTGTGGAAAAAAATAGAATATTGAGCTTAAACATTTTTGGGTTTGCTGATGCATTATGTATAATCTTGATACAAAAATGACATAATTGAATACCTGAGAAGCAGGATTTTTTTAACGAGGACCTAAAATCAAGACAAAAATAGAAGAAAAATGTTTAGTTACTCATAGACGATGCCAATGAGATAAATCTGATTTTTCGATGATTTGATTAAAGTAGCCAAATTCAAAAGAGTAAAAAAGAAAAAAGGAAATGTTTTTAAAACCATTTACTTAAATCGGTAAATACCATTGCTCACCTACTTTTTGAAGCAAATCTCACTCATCACGTGAAGAAACAGTAAATTTTGCAAATTGTATCTAGTTTTAGCAAAAATTGAATTCCAATGATGTGTGCATATGGTGCCTTGGTTTCAACGAGAGTTTTCCTTTCAATTTAACAGCAAAATATTCATTTTGTTCATACTGCAACTCGAGTTATGTGGGTAACAAAAGCTATAAAACAACCGAGAATATCTCTTCAATTCATTCAGTTTCTTTAGGGATGGGAATGTTTTTTTATGATGGATGATGGGTGATTAGACCATATGATACCACCACTGTGATAAGCGGTTTGGTCGAAAGTTACTGGTGTAGTGTTAAAGAACCTTCGGTGAACTGTTTGTTCATATTCTTGAGACAGTAGATGAGGCTTTGACGATTGAGGTTGTCGTTATATAGGATTACAGAGAATGAATAGAGTAAAATTAAAGCAACAGAGTTACTATTCCAATGATAACGTTTTAAATCAAACGGAGTCGCGATACGATAGTTGCTCCTCGAAGCAATTTATTTTTAAAAAGGATTCTGCAAGCCAAAACACTGAAATATTCAGATAAAACTGTGTTATGCGATTTTTTATTTAGTTGATATGTGGTAACTTTAATCACCCCTGAAATCATAGCCCCTGAAGCCAACTCTAACATGTAATTTACTTCTTGAGTTATTTCAAAATTAAAAGCATCTTGAACCGTGGGCCTTCCTTACGCGAGTGGTTAGAGTCCGCGGCTACAAAGCAAGCCATGCTGAAGGTATCTGGGTTCGATTGCCGGTCGGTCCAGGATCTTGACGTAATGGAAATTTCCTTGACTTCCCTGGGCATAGAGTACAATTCGTACCTGCCACACGATATACGAATGCGAAAATGGAAACTTTGGCAAAGAAAGCTCTCAGTTAATAACTGTGGAAGTGCTCATTGAACACTAAGCTGAGAAGCAGGCTCTGTCCGAATGAGGACGTTAATGCCAAGAAGAAGAAAAAGAAGGATTTGCTGATGCATTCAACAACGAAACAAAAACATTTTTTAAGTCAAATCGTTAATAGATGTGAATAGATTTCGTATACCATTAAAGCAGGGCTGCCCAACGTACGGCCCGCGATGCCATTTTGTGCGGCCCGCGAAGAGTTTGAAGATTCTTCCCATATCTGGCCCGAAGACTGTACTATTTATTTGAAGTTAGAACATACCAAAGATCATTAATGAAAGTTATAAATGAATTTCACGCTAATATTTAGTATGGAGTTTTGAAATCTATTAAATTTACTTGATACAATAAATGATGCAAAATTATCCAATATTTCGATAATACTCAGTGCATTTAATTGTCATCGAAACAAACGCAAAACAAGTAATAAACCTAGCGCACTCAAAATCGTTTGTCCTATCTTTTCGGATAGGGATACAAACTCAATAAAAATTGTGATGACAAACACAAGGATTAACATTGTAGCAACTTTTTCAACTCATGATTAATTAGTTATTATTGGTACTACAAAAATGGTCTTCTTTGAAGTTAACAAGCATTAAAATTATTCTACGCCTAAATTTAGCTTACGAGAATCAATTTGAGGTGCATAACGAAAAATCATACTTTTTGAACACTAAAATAATTTAATTGAGATTTCGACAACACTATGCCATAATTTTCTTCATTATTTAATGGGTGACTCTGAACTTCAACCATGCTCAAATAAATATGATATGAAAAGGCTAAATAAGTTATACTCAATATCACCGCAAAAGCTTGATTCTTACAAAATCCTGTACATTATTATAACGGAAAACTAAAACAACATTGTCACCAATCTATAAGCAGAATTTTTCAAAATCCTCTGAACCAAATTTTACAAAATTCTTGACAGTGTTTCCACGTAATCATGTGTGGATTTCAGACCGAATTCTTAGCCTGTTTCATATCCTGGACAAATATTTTGCAGATTCCATAACAGGATTTTAAATGTTAGATTTTTTCAAAATGTCATGTAGGATTCTTATACAACCCTTAGCTGGATGTAAAAACACTGATGGGTGGGATTTTGATAAAATTCTGAGTACGATTCTTATAACATCTTTAACATGATTCTTATATGAAATTTAGTTTAGGATGTTCAACGATTCTTGAACTAAATACTGACATAATCTTAAATACAACTCCTTCACAAAATCATAATTAAATTCTGAGTGGAATTCTTACTGAATCCTTGGTATTCTGCTTAAAAACAATCATCTCTTTTTTTTAAAGAATTTTAAATGTTTTGGCCCGTCACGCTATTTTATTTCTGGAATGTGGCTCGCGGTTCAAAAAGGTTGGGCAGGCCTGCATTAAAGTATCATTATATTAGGTTAATACCCAGTAACGGTAATCTTTGTTCCTAGAAAGTTATTTTAAAAGGGCTTGTTTTTTATAGCGAAAAGCCAAAATATGGTCAAAGAACACGTTTTTCATTTTTCCACAGAGTAAACATGTCTTCCGTTTAAATCTGTATCATTGATAGTATTGATTATACTGAACCAATTTTAGTTTAATATAAATTTAACAAAAAATATTCACAATGATAATGCAGGTTGTTCACTATGCCCCGCGTACCCAGTTTAGTCGTTTTTTACATTACTATTGAGCGAATAAGATGAAAAGACTTATTTGTTTCAGTTTCAATGCCAACTTTTTTTGGCTAACGATGTGCGGTTACTGAATGTTTTCAATTTATGAGCAGATCTATTACAAACAAATGCCAGTTTTATTGTTGTCACAAATACATCAGCAATATAGAAAATCTGCCTAAAATAATCGATTCCAAGAAACAGCAGAAACCATTCCTCATTATTTATGATATCCCTTAAATGGAAAACAAGTCGAAATCCAATATCACCAAATGATGGAAAATAAAAGCAAACCCCACAAAAGGCAGGAAATATGGAGTAGTGATTCTCAAACAAGTTTGTTGGCTGATCATGTCAAACTTAACCATTTCAGGAAAAAGGAAGTAAATATTTTTGAAAGAGGATCAAATAATGCGTATCTAGTAAATTTTAAGCTGGTTAATTTTTGTGCTGCTCTCAGAAATGTTCCAGCATCTCACAATCTGAAGCCAAAATTGTTAAAAGTACTGGTCGTTAATTATTTTTTAACTTTTTTGTGTTTTTTTTTTCTACCAAGCATGTTGAATAGGACCTTGAAGTTTATGTGGGATATAGTTTGGTTTGAATTTCGTGTTTGAATTTTGATCAAATCGATTTTTCAGCATGCCTGCAGTCTAGTCTCCGTACTTAATTTTTCGTTTATTTCATATGACAAGAAACAATAGCTTCCTGAAGCAACAAAAAATAAACTTTGAGCATCAAAAGTATTATGATACGTATCACGTTAACTTTGAATTATAAAGTAAATAAGGAAAATTAATTGCCTCACAAGCTGTTAAACGTTCATGCAAATTGACTGAAATAGCTGAATAATTATATTTTTGAAAACGACAATGGATTCATTAACCCCAAATAAAGTGAATAGAGGTATTTTGGTGCTTGAGACAAAAATATGTTCCGCAGTTTTATAAATGAAGCACAATCAGAAAAAAATAAAATTTGGTTGCGTTGCAAAGTAAATTGAATCAAAAGGATAGTCCAATAGAAAGAAAAACTCAGAATCTAAGTAATAAGAAGTAACAATCAAATATAACTGCCAAATATGGAAAACTGGCCTACAGTGGTGCGCAAGCCATGCAAGATGGAGAACCACTGCCTTACATAAGAAAACAGAGTGGATGATGAGGGTCGCGGAAAAATGTCGTCAATGATCGAGGGTTGGATGAGTGCGCCATTCACAATTGGAATCAAAAAGATGTTGCGAGCGGACCAATGAACCATGCAGGATCCGGCCTCGACCGGTGGCGCGTGTACGATTGCTGGAAAACGGATGCAGACATTTTTATTTCCAAAACCACAGCTGTTCCGATCCGTCCAAAAGTTATTCATAATCAGTTGCCGTGGAGCGGAGTGCCTCGAAATTTCGGGGGTAATTGAAAGAATTTCCATTTCGATTAGATGCGAAAGCTGCTCAGTCACGACAGATTTTGGAGAAATAGAACAGTCCTTCTTTGTTATCTGGAAGTTTGAGGGTTTTTGGGAACTGAAGTATAAACGATTTATGGGCAACTGTATATGTACATTAATAACTTGCAAATAACACCTTTATTTTAACGCATTTAAATCTTCTTACGCAATCCTACCCACTTTCGGAAAGAGGAAAATTTCCTTGCTAACAGGGCTTAAACACGACGTAAGAATGTGTTGCTTACAAAGTTATTTACGCTTTTTTATTGAAATGTTGATGCCTGGAGACAACTATCCCGGGATTTGATAAATTACGGAATTTTATGTATTCAAGAAAAAATATTTATTTATTTATTTATTTATTCCATGTCGTCAATCAGAAGTGGACCTTTTTGTTACAATTTCAAACTTAATATTATATGGTTTAAAACGTTATTTTCTTAATCTAGTTCGAATTTTGATTTGACATAAATTTTTATTTTAGTTCCGATTTCGTCATAGTAAAGTCAATGGTTTCGCAATGTTTATTATAAACAGACATAATTTGATTTAAAGGCTCAAATTTAGCATAATTTGTGCGGTGATGGTTTGTATAAAAAATACTACGACTTCGCAGTTGTCTTGCAGGAGCATAAAAATTCAATTTTGGCGAAAGTGTCATCGAGTCAATACGATGTGAAACTATATCGTTTACAAACGAGACCATTGCGAATTCGCGACGTTTCTTCAATGTTTGAATGTTAATGAGCAAGCATCGTGCTTCATAAGATGGTAGAGGTAACCTTGTCTAACCTAATTTTCGAAGTGCAAACAATGTGCAATGATGAAAATGGTGACCAAACTATGCTACAGTATTCTAAAATTGAACGCACATAGGTTATGTATAATGTATTTGTAGTGTATGGATCGTGAAAACTATAGCTAAACCGTTTTATAACTGCTAGCATCTTGATTGCCTTGTTGATAAATGTATTATAGTGATCTATGAAAGTAATTTTGGAATCCTAAATCACTCCTTAATCTCTTATTCTTACGCATTTTTCTACTAGTTGATTCCCTAGGTAGACTGTTGTGTTAGGTATACTACGCTTTCTACTAAAGGATATAGAATTACATTTCTAACGTTCAATTGGAGAAGGCTTTTATTGCACCATTCGTAAAACATATCAATTTCATTTTGAAAAGTATGTATATCTTCATCGTTTGCTATTCCAAGAAACAGTTTCATGTCATCAGCATATATGAGAGCTTTCACTTTTTTAGGAATGAAGGAAATGTCGTTAACGTATAAAATAAAGAATAATGGCCCTAAATGAGACCCTTGAGGAACTCCCGATGTAACTTTAATTGGAATAGATTTTACTCCTTTGTATCTAACTATTCGTTGACGATTAGTAAGATAAGACTCTACCCATTTAAGAAGGTCCGGTTGAAATCCTATTTTTTCTAACTTGAAAAGCAACATTGGTATGTCAAAGCGATCGAAAGATCTACTGAAATCTGTATAGAGAGCTTCCACGTGATTACCATTATTCATGGCTGTCAAAGAATAATTAATGAACTCCAGCAAGTTTGTGCATGTTGAGCGTCCCTTCAAAAAACCATGCTAAGTATGAGTTATTTTGTTTTCCACCATATTGAATGAAATTTTATTTATCAATTGCCTCGAAAATCTTAGGAATACAAGAGATAATGGTTATCCTACGATAATGACGTATGTCAGATTTTTTGCCACTTTTAAAGATCGGCACTAAAATAGTAGTTTACGAAACAAGTTGCAGAATGATGATTTTTACAGCACGAGTCGTAAATTTATCCTACGAGGCTTGCCGAGTAGGATAATTACGACGAGTGCGGTAAAAATCGAGTTCTGCAACGAGTTACGTACAACATTTTTTGCAATTTCGTAGAAGACCACTTGAGGGTATCAAAAATTATATCAGAATGCATTCACCATTATTTTACAATTTCTGAAAAAAATATTTGTTATATAATGAGAAAGCGTTGCGTAATTAATCATTACAGCACTGGTTTCAGTTACGTAATGACCATTCCTGCACTGCATACTTCAGTGCAGGAAAGTAGGCCGTTTCATGACAGATTGGCGCGATGAAAAACAGCCTATTACGATGAGAAATTGCAAAAAAGAGCTTTTCCATGTTTCAGGGAAACTACCTGATTGCAGAGACATATTGTAGAGCCAAAATAGCGGAGATGTGAGTTCGATTGATAATATTTTCAAAAATACAGGTGAAATCCCGTCAGGTCCAGCACCTTTGGAGACATCTAGAATTTTAGTGCATCTACAATATCAAGATTTCCGGAAGAAATGAATTCACACCAATTTTATCATCAAGGTGCATTTCAGATAGTAAGTTGTCAGATTTGGTTTTTGTTTTGAGGTAATTAAAGAAATTTTTAGGACATGATTTCAATTCACGCTCAGTTCGTTCATTATACTCTTCAAATGCGGTATCAATGGCAAGGTTTAATTGGTCTCAAATATTTGAAAAGTAATTAAATTTTCATCATTTTTTTATTTTTTTTGTATATTTTATGTGCCTTTTGCTTACGATTCTTTAAATTTTTGACTTCTCTACTAAACCATATAGGGTACTTTGAGTTATGATTCCTTCTTCTTTTTATTAAGGGTATATCGTCGTGTATTATTTCGTATAAAGTTTTGTAGAACATTCTAACGACATATTCAACAGTTTCTTCATTCCTTAACACATTTTGCCAACTTACTTAACACTTCAGTCGTCGCGCTGTTGTATTTTGTACAACACTGTTGAAAAAACCTCGCTTTTCGTTCACAACAGCACCGTGGTGGTTCTGACAGTGGCAAGCCGCGCGACGACTGGAAGGTTAATTGATTTTCTGTCTTATATTCTCATAATTTGCTATTTGCGGTACCTATTCTCATTCATCTAGTTTAGGTGCAGGGGGTCATGTACAAATAACGTCACGCTCCAAGGGGGGGAAGGGGGGTCAAGCCAAGCGTGACAAGCCTTACAAAATTTTCGAAGGAATCATAAAAAAAACGTGACAAATGGGGGGGAACGGTCGGAACTGGATTTGATGTAGCAAATGATTTTAATCTGTATCATACTCGAAAGCAATTGAAAATTTTTCAATTGAAGAAATTGAAAAAAAAAATCCAAAAATACTTATGCATAATCATAACTTATCAGTATTAGAGTTAATTCTAGGTTTAGTTATTCCAATACAACACGATACTTAAAATACACATTTGCATAATGTTAAAATGCCTTATTTCCTTAAAATGGTACTTTCTCAATTGTAAAAATCGTATATTATTAACAAAATTTTACTTCTATTTCAACAGAAATTCCGAAAAGACTAGAGATTTTCTGGGACAATATTGATTTTTTTGTCCAGAATCCCATTAAAAGGCAGGTAAATTGATACTCTATTGGAGCAGATTTTAAGTAAAAAAGAGATAGTAGCAAATGCAACCTAAGATTTTTAATAAGGAATGTACAATGTACATAAACGCATATCAGTCGCATATTGCTGGATTTCCTATTTATGTGTTTATGGTCAGACTGCATGTGTAATGAACAAACATATTTTTGTTTTAGCTAATTTGGACAAAATACCACTTGAACCACCTCCGAATTTCAATATAATATTTTGTCATTCTTGAATGTTGATGTAGATAATCAACCGTCGTTGCGCAATTCAAAATCCCCAACTTATCCATAATTTCCGAAGGCTTAACATGTTATTATTAAATTAGTTTTTGATACGGGATAGTATCACAAGCATTCTATCATTTCCATGCTGTTAATCCAAATGAAGCATCCGTTATACAGATGTGCTGTATACCATTTATAATTAAACCAGCTTGAAGCATGAACTCAAATATATTAATCATTAAGTACTGAGCCTATTGTTGGCAGCCAACAAAGAGAGGCTACATAATTTCATAAGCAGAAACCTAGTGAACAAATGGAATGGATTGCACAGCTCACGGTGCGAGAATTTCCGCATAATGTGAGTTTGGTGGAAAAATTCCACGTCTTTCGTGTTGCTGGGCTGGTAACCGCGGAACAAGATTAATTGATTGATTCGTCAGTGAGGAATAATTCGATCCCCGTCATTGTTAATAGAAACCGCCATCAATGTACATTTATGACGGCATGACCCTGTTTTATGATGCGGAAATGATGTTGGTTGGCCGAATTGAATCATTAAACTGGAGTACTGGCTGATGAGTGGATTTAAATGATAGGAGTGTTATTACTCCTGTAGAATTACCTTATTATTTTCAAAATAACGGTATGAAAATATTGTCTTCTGAAATGTTTGTATTACTCTAACGCAAGTTCTTAATCATTCAATTTTAATCTAAAACATAATACCATTCCAAAACCTTCATTTACTTGGATTTTTCCCAGACCAAATGATCATTATGAAAAATAGAACCAATCTGGCATTCGTCGGAAAGGGCTTTCTCAAGAATATTATTTAGCTCACTTTAACAAAAGTGATCTAAATAATATTAAAGGTTTAGAGACAGCAAGACTTATGTTCGATGTTCGTGTGACATGGAGACATTACCAGAAACCGACAGGAAATTTCCAGAATTCCATCGTTGCCAAACATTACCGCATGGATGCTAAATGCATGATTTTCGGAGGTTCTACCCACGCTAAGGACGTCTGTCCTATGAAAGATGATACCAATATTTTCGTATGCGCAAATGGCGGGGGCAACCATTAGTCTAACTTTTTGGATTGCCTTTCGCGCGATTCGTTTGCGTTTGAAGCAAGTACGGCAGATGGACGGCAACGTTTTTTAGCCGGAATTCCCCATGCAGAATCTCCAACAATTCTCATTATTCAGGTAACGACCACTTGCTTAATAATCATGCCTATCAGGTAAATTATAATCATGCCAGAGAATTTTCTCCCAACAGTTCGAATATTTTTAATTCGAATGGAAATACCCAAGGCAATTGCTATGCAAATGTTGTCGAAGGTAATTCCCGTTTTTTTTTAAATCAAATGATTTAATTGCATCCACATTTTTTTAATGTTTTGAATTGGAATGCTTGTTTTTTTGTTTTGAATCGTAAAGAGGATGATTTGTTCAATTTTCTAACAGCTAAAATACATGCAGCAGTTATTACTGCAACTTATTTGAAACTGAGATCCAAACTCAAAAGAGATCCATACTTTTTTGTCCATCCTCATGATCAACTGGACAGAGCATAGAGTGGAGTTGCAATCATCATTTATAGGCGTCAAAAAGCAATCTGATTTCATCATTTGAAACCAAAGTCTTTGAATTTGTGGGTCTTTCTGTCTGATATTTCAAATGCTCTGCCTTTTCAATGCACTGGGCAACAAATATTTATTTATTTATTTATATCCATTAATTTGCAATGTAAGGTTACACCATTTTCAATTATTGCATTTCGAATTCATTTTACAAAAACACTTAAAACTAAATATATCAGTTTATGAATTCTGTTCTCTTATTCATAGAAGTATAAGAATGAAAGAAATTTCATTGAGGTACAGATGGATAATAGAGAACCTAGATGGGAGCCTTGTGAGACTTGAATTAGATGGAATTTCTTTCCATTATATAATTTTGTATGTTGGTGGTTCGTAAGATATGATTTCACGAGCCCAGGCTCTATTCCCATCATTTGCAATTAGAAGAGTAGCATTGAAATATCAATACTTTGCTTAATTTAAAAAGAGCCTCTGCTTGGTTGCTATTATTCATTGCGACTAGCGAGTAGTGCATTGAGAGATATTTGTTGAATCTTACTACTGTGTAAATCAATCCGTGCTGCTAGAGCTATATGAAAAAATGGAAATGAAATGACGAGACAATTCAATGTTCGTAGATTAAAATTAATTTTTGTTCGTATTTATGTTAAGCAAGAAAATTATAAGAAAATTATGTTCGGAATGAATTCAATTTTGAAACAAGAAGACAAAGGTTCATGTTCCCAGAATACCAATTTATTCCTCGAGCACGTTCCGCTCAAAATGACTGTATCATGGTAATCGTCAGGAACATATCGATAGGCACCATTGTCTCGATATTCAAGCCTGGATTAGGTTTGGCTTTTTCGGAGGGGAAAATCAACAACAGTTTCGACAAAGCTACATCAAGCATGCTAATCGGCGAAACATCACGCACAGGTGAAGAAAGACGAAAAGCGTGGGCCATTATCGACCTGCGTTAGGCTTTTCCGTCATCAATCGCCTTGTCCTTGTCCTTGCTGGCTGGTTTGACGTTCGATGATGGTTCGGAGGAAAATCTCCTCAATCTGACTAACAATTCACCCATCAAGTTTCTTTGTTATTCTGCTTTCGTCGTACACGAATCAGCGGATTTGATGCGTGGGGAGGAAATAACAAATTCAGGGAAGAATGGAACACAAGCTCTAAGGCTGATCAAAATCTGCATGTCCAGCATTGGGTATAAATGAGCTTGCTTTCAGGTGTACTATATTATATACTTATACACCTACTAAAGTATATCACATCTTTGAGCATGTTGAATGTTTTATGGCCAACCTTGACAGAAGCAGCGATAAGGATGGGTCAGATGTAAAATTTATTTCGTTTGATTTGTTGGAATACGACTTGCTTCATAGCAATTTATTGAATAATCGATATTAGGAGTGCTACAACAATTTTATTACTGTTCACAAATAAAACCAGCTTTCTGGGACAAAGAAAACGGCAAGCTAAAATGTTTCTCTTAACAAATGTATTACCATGTAAACATGGACCAAGTGTGAGTTTTGCCTAAAATGTAGCCATTTGATTGTATTTTTTTTGATATTATGTTGATTTGACTTTTTTGATAAATCGATATTACATGAACCAGATGTTATGTGGGACTGGAGCCTACCAGAACGATTCCATTCAATTTTTCCAAGTTGTCATTTGTTCATATGAACTTCAGGTTTTTCAAGTGAACCAAATGTTATTTTATTGTAATTTTTATTGTTTTTTCCCTTTTCTGTTTCCTTTCTGTGGACCGTCGTTTTAAAGAATCGCCTAGTGATTCCTCTCTATTTCTTTTTTCAACAAAAACTTTTCGTCACATCCATTTAAACATTTTAGAAACTCATGATTGTAGCAAGCAAGCCTTTCAATCATCCGACCGAAAACAAATATAACTCAAGAACATCTTTTGATTTCATGGAACCTAATGCAATTTTTATCCAATTTTCATGAAATCCTGAATAAAGATTTTGGAATATCGTAGAAAAGTACAAAAATTTCATTTATATCATCAGTTGAATGACAATTGCCAGAAAGTCATTTGTCATTTGAAAAATTTAAAATTCTGGTGTAAACCGTAATTCTATCAGTACACTATAGGGTGTCCATAAAAGTATGGGCACGACTTTATTATACTGCCATTTCGACACTACACACTTAAATTATTTTACCGCAATCAGTGTTGATAGACTCACACTCATATCTCAATCAATACGCTCTCCCGTGAGAGCAAACTCATTAGAGATCTGCTTCGCAAATCTCATGCTTGAGATTTTGATCCAAAATCACTCAATCAACTCAAACCGTAAAAAATGATTCAGTCTCAAAACCTGTCAAAAACTCGTGTAACCCAAATGTTGTTGTTTACATTATAAAGGATTACTATAATTTTACCAGGCTAACAAGAAATTATTGCCGTGTGTGAGTAAACTGTGGAAATACGAGACAATGAGTCAAGAAGGTGAGCCAATTCATACATGATTTTTTGACTGCTGAGTTGCGTGATTGAGAACTCACGCATGAAAAATCTCCAGCGTGAGTTATGAGAAATTGAGTTTTTAATTTAAGTGTGTAATGCAGATAAAAATCTGATTTTCACACATATTGTTCCGTTACTTATCAAGAGTAGATTTAGAATTTTAAGCGATTTTTTCGCTACCTGTTTGTTGATGGTGTTGCATTTCTGTAAGATCTTCTTATTAGTTTTGCACAAATCGCGTACTTTATTGTAAGGAATTTGTGGTAGGTCATAAAGTATGTGCAAAAATATTTACCATTGCCGATACAATAAATGATCAGACTATCACTTATTTTATTGGAAATTATAAAGTTAAGAACAGTCATACCTCGATATTACGTAATCTCTTTATAACGTAACTCGATATAACGTAATTTTAATCTCGATATAACGTAACTTTTTGTGGCTCCCATTTATTTTTCCAATTTTTATTAAAAACATGGTTCATGAACTGCAATAAACATTTTCACAGATTTACACTTTAACCAATAATTAATCAAAGCAATGCAAGCGTTTACTATCACTGAATACAGTCCTAAATCGATATCGAGTGAGCTATAAGCTAATGTTAAAACCAACATTTTGTCATTTGTGATGACGAAGGCAATTACCACAGTTGACCCTATGCGTGAAGCTCCGATTTTTTTACATGGCAAAGCATAGGAAGTCAATTTTCAAATGCTTCTTAAAACAAAACTTAATGTAATTAAATTCTTTTAAGTATACGGGGTTAGACTTATGATAACCCGACCAGTGGATTACAACAGAGTAGTAACAGATTTTGTTATTCAGTTAGGCAATTTTTCTAACAAAATATGTTATAATTTTGGCTGGTTAATAGATAAAATAACAAAAATTATAACACAACTTCCTCTACACTAAACAAAATTGTAACAACATATGTTATAATCTAAACAAAAATGTAATGTTTCAAATGAAACAAACATATAACTTATTTTGTTATTTTCCGTAACAGAATAATAACAAAATTTGTTATAAGCAATTGCTCTCAATTTTTTAAAACAAATTGTGTTATAAATATGTTTTAAATTGAAACTAATTTGAAACACCCTGTGTTATTATAACTGATTTTGTTTTTCTGAGAATGCTCCCGAAGATTCCGCCAATAATTTCTTCATGGACTCATCCTAAACTCTCCTGGTATTCATGTATAAAACTTAAAAAGAATAATTCCGACAAGCATATTTCAGAAATTCCACTAAATAACCCTCCTGAAATTCATGTATAAAAAGTTCTAAGGTTTTCTTCAGAAATAATACCAGGGATTCTAACAGATTTTTTTAAAGCGATTTCAAAGATTCCTCTAAGAGTTCTAGGAATATCTCATCAATATTGACTTAAGTTCGCATTCAATTGCACTAAGAAATGGTTCAAGTATTCCTTCAGGAATTACTTCAGAATATGTCCAAGAGCTGTTTTCAAGGACTTCCGGATTCTAGGAATTTCAAATTCAACTATTTCGTATTTCTCCAATAAATTTTTTCAATATATCTATGAATTCAACTATGCCTTTATATAAAAATTTCACCAAGTAATTTCTCCAGGATATCCAGGATTCAACTATGAATTACTCAAACCATTCCGCATATGATACCTTATATTTATCCGGAGTCTAGAGAGTCATGAGTTATTTCAACATTTTTTCATGAATTCTTCCAGCGGCCCTTTTAAACAACAATCCAGTTATAATTCCTGGAATGCTCTACACATTATTCCTAAAAAAAAAAAACGTTCAGGTATTCGCACAAAAACCTGAAAATCTAATTTCTTGGCATTTCTCCTGCAATTTCATTATAATTTTTTGCAGAACTTTCCATTCTATGTACTACTTAAGTTTCTTCAAAGATTATATGTGAAATGAAATCCTTCAGTATTCCATCAGGAATTTCTTAAAAAAAATTTCTTCTTTTTCTTCTTCTTCTTCCTCTTCTGTTTCATTGAGTTCTTCAAGTAATTTTGAAGCCGATAAGTCTAGAAATTTTTCTATGGATTTTTTTCATTACAAAAATATACTCAGGGATTCGTCCAAAACTGAGCTAGTTCTCCAGATCCCTCAGAAAATCCTCCTATAATACTGCAGATAATGCCACCACGTATTCATGATCATGATTGACCACTCGCAGTTGCTACTCCGTTATTGCAAGAGCAGCTGTACTTACACAGGAAACCAAAATACGCTACTCAGGATCAGTAGCATCTTCAATGTGTAAGTACTGGTGCTCTTATTATTAAAACAAACAATACCGGCGCCGGCTGCGTCCGAATGCAGGTCAATTTGGGGATGGGAGGGAAATGTTGACGTGTTACTTGCTTTATGTAAGCTGAGGAGTCCTCTGCACTTCCACAAGAAAACACTGGGAGATTTGATAAGGAAAAGGATTAGTTTTAGTAAACGATGAAGAAAAATTTGAAATGAATACGGTGCATATATACGGATGACCGATACTGATAGTGAATTATTATGCGAACCGAACATGATCCTGATTTCTTTGTAGTATGCAACGGAGCAAACACTACTAACGCGCTTTGTTATTTTTTTCATCTGCCACAATTGATCCAGATTCCTTCGCTCGCCCACAGAGGAGCATGTACCAGATTCAACTACTCACTCAATTCCACCACGTATTTGTTTAGAATCTTTTGCAATTCCCTTAAAGATAGTTCTAGTTTTCAATGAAGTTTTTCAGTGATTTCTTCATGAATTCTGAAAAAAAAATAGTTATTAAAGAGTTGGGATATTCATTCTAAAATTCTGTCAAGAAATTAAAAAAATGCTTTAGAAGTTTTACCACGAGTTCCTCATAACAAAATTCTTGAAGTTTCATAATTACCTGCTAGAAATGTTCATGAGCTGCTCAACATTAACTTTTTTAAACATTTCTGAAAGATCTCATTTATGAATTTCTTTTATAGTTTCTCCAAGTGTTCAAGGATTCCTCCAAAGATTTTTCCTGAATAAATTTCTTTAAAAATTACTGCAATAGAGAGGTAATAATTAAAAAAGAAAATTAAAACATAACTATAACAAAATTAAATACGGAAAAATATCGAAAAATATGTGGGTTAGCGGCGTCAGTCGTTTAGGCGTATTGTGCTACGAAGTGTGGGTTTGATTCCCGCCCCTGTCGGAGAAAACTTTTCGTCAAACGAGAAATTCTTCACTGGTCCACTGGTCGTTCCGTGTGTCCGTTGTCTAATGTTAGTTATGTTTAGTCCGTGCAGCCCATGGCTGAAGACGGTGTAAATTGTCTCTTTAAGATAAACTGAAAATGCCTGCTAGTTCCATAACATCAATTTACATTTACCATTTTCTCATCAAACAATACATGTTTAACGAAATTTAGAATAAAAAAAATGTTTTGCTTCGATATAACGTAACCTTCATATAAAGTAACGAATATAAACATTGAGTTACGTTATATCGAGGTATAACTGTATATGAAATTTGAACAGTCACTAAAAATCCGATTTAAGCTGTGGTTGGTTTTTAGAATAGTCCAAACCAAGTCCGTGTGTATCCGTTAAAACATGTCAAAATATAACATTTTTGTAGCCTATCCAAAAGTATAGATATTTGACATAAGCATATTTGAAATGAATTAATTTAATTTATTCTATTCTATTCTATTCTACTTTAAGTGCTTGCACAGCCAGTATTGAAAAGCATCCTGGAAATACTGAAATTTTTTACAATATTTTATTGTCAGTCATAATATATGCAGCATATCGGTGATATGACACAAACATTACAATGGTCAAGCTCACCATGCAGACTTGGGTTTTATGATAATTCAAAATATTACGGTGATCAGATTATCCACGTATGAATAACATGATAAACGGAAATATTTGAATTTTTAATAGAGGAAACTGGGACACCCGTACAAACCGTTTCATTTCAGGGAGAAAGACAAAATCGTTGGGAGTGGCGTTGTTGCTAAAAATTTTAGTGCACACTTCATGTGTTGCTTCTACTTACTTCTCTTGGGATGAGACACAGGTATTTCTCCCTAGGGCCTTAGCTTTACTCGCTCTCTGGAATGATATAAAGACCCTCCCAATATGCAATAATTTAAGAAAATCATGAAAAGTATCGATGGAAAACAAACACACACACACACACACACATTTCAAGAGTGTTTCGGAACGAACCCACCAAATTATTCTTGTCAACCTTGCTCTCAAACGAATACTCTGGTGACTCCCATTTTCATCTATTGTTTACACCAATTGATCAGCATTTAAGAACTATATAACTTCTCCTAGAATTAAGAATGTTCACTATTTTTTGATTTTTTTTTCGGACAGCATTACACAACTTTTGGATTTCACTTCCACAAGCCGAATTTTCCGTGATAATGATTTTTGTTTAACAAAGCACAGTTCGACCAATCCAATAATATTGGAACTGAAGCGTTTGTTATGATTGTGAAATATATTGGTAAGTTCAGTTGATATTTTGTTCTTGCACCAGCCAGTTTACAATAACGCAAGAAATTAATTTTATTAATATTGAAAATACCTGAATAGCCATGGTTTCCTGAAGTTGTCTTTTGTGGAGAGAAAAAATAGTGATTTTTTTAGAATTTCACTATTTTGTCAAATGTTTTCAAGCAAGGCCAAATAAAATATAAAACAAAAATTCTTGTGGAATGTCTCTGTTACAATGTACTTGACCCACCGCATTGAAGGGTTTTGATAAAATCATTTAATACTAGTTAAGTTCCAACAAATCACAAAAGTAGGATCTATGCTGGCTAGATAAGAATTGATTTTCTAAAATCAAATAAAAATCAATGTAAAAGTTTATTTATTCAAATTAAATTTCCACAGGCAGCATTTATAATGAATGCCCCAAGAAAAAAAAAACAAAAATATAAAAATATTTATTTGTTTGAAAATATATTGTGATTCTCGCTATCAAAGTCGTGCCCATACTTTCCGGCACCCTCTATATGGCAAATTTGACTTGGTTTGATACAGAGCCAAACAAATATTTGGCATCGCAAAGATTTTGTCATTGTTAAAACCGATATTTGTGTGATGATCTATGCCGTACTAAATAATTGCACATTCGGCAAAGCGTGTGCTGATTGCCTTACGCTTGAGCCTACTTCCCCTCTCCTTAGAGCGTTACGTAATTAGTGAACAGCGCCCAACGTTATTTATTGTTTTGTGCAAATACTGGTAATAGAAACAACCATTTAACCGGGATATTCCAAATCAAAATTGTTTCTTGAGAACATTAAATTTGCACTTAACATTTGCCAGTTATTTATCCAACAAACGTATTTGTTTATCTCAAACTAGGCTGATTATTCTCCGTGTAGGTTTTATACGCAATGTCAGCCTTAAGTTAGCTAACACGTCTTTTTTTCAATCGTTTGACGTTTCGGCATATATTATACCTCCTTCAATGATTGATTGATGATATGTAATCAGAATCTTAAGATGCAAAAGTTTTACATTTTAAAATAAATTTTTTGTCCGTTTTGGAAATATAAATTGAGTTGTTTCGGTTGATCGTGTACATTTTTTTGACAAATTGCAAGGGAGGCTATGGTTAAAGGTTGAATACCAAGTTATGTGATCAAATCTAATCTGCAGTTCGTTATTTTCATGTCGTCTTAATTTAGGATTTTGTTTTTTTTTCTTTTAAAAATGTGCAAAAATCGTTTTAACATGATTTTGAGTTGTGCAAATTGTTGTAAATTTGGTTTAGTGGTCAGTTGTTAGTAACGAAAAGAAAATTGTATAAATATATTGAAATATCTTGTCAGATAACAAAGTATTAAACACATCTGTCTAAGCAAAATTGCACTCTTCTGGTCGAAGCGTTAAACGTTTCCACTGTCGACTAAACTATTAACAATTAATCAGCGTGCTAACTCATTTATGTGTGATTGTGGTGAATCTGGTTATGGAACATTGTTTTTTATATTATGTAGGTGACTGTCAATTTTTTACGCAACTTCGATTTCAATCAAATACCTGGGAAACACTTATGAAATAAAACCGACTCCAGCATCCTGATGAAGATGAGATGAAGAATCTTTTAGGAGTTCGTTTATGTTGACCAACATCTTTCCTTTTCCATCTCTGTCCCATCAGGAGCAAATAATTAAATAAATAATTGGACGCAAAATTAGTGAACATGAATCACTCCTATCAAACTGCAATCGAAGTTGGGGTTATCACTGAATTGAATGTGACTTCTCACAAAATCAGATGCAATCAAATCTTCCAGTAGTGTCATGAGCACGGTTATCGGAAATGAACTGGTGACAGTTGACGACGGGCGGAAATTGAATTTAGTCGGGACTCTGGGCACAGATGCCATTGATACAGTTTCCAAAAATATGTTGTTTGCAGTGAAGGTTCATGGCAATCGAAGTTTTTTTCTGCTCTTAGTCGAATTACATAAGAAGTCGATTGGAACGAATGCGGTTGTTCATAAACAGTTTGAGATTGTTCAGGAATATTTCTGTTATAAATAATTAACGAACGAATTCTTTGCGAAATTTTCATGAACGATATTTTGTTGAGGATCAACTTATTTATAATGGTTTTAGATGTGATTACATGATTATATGAGTTAAAAACGAATTCAAAGAAAAAATATTGAAATAAGGTATTTATTTTTTTGACAATCACAAGTTATCAAATGAACTTAATCCACCGAAACATTAAAAAAAAATAAAAATGTAAATTAATGACTTTGATTTAATTAACGCTAAACTATTTTAAGACAAATACAAGATTGAATGGAGCTCGAGATAGTCACGTATGATATTAAAGATTGAAAGAAGTCCAGAGATGAGCTACCCTAGTATTCACAGTCCATAGTAAATAATACTGTGATGCAGTTGAGTTGTAGTCAAAGTTTCAAATATTTCTATTAACAGCTTTCAATTTATAGTAATTTGATTGCTAACAAATAATTACACGAGTTATTAATAAGAAATCAAAGTAATGTGTACCGTATCAAGAATTGGAACCATTATAATCCAGATCCTTAAACTATTAAAGTGATGAAAAACCAGGGACGCAAGCAAATAACTCACGGTAGTTATACCAAAAGAATATATTAGGCATTCACTCGCTCTTATTACAGCAACGAAACGATGCAAGTGGGATGAATTTATTTCTTAAATTTATTTTTCCAACGCGTACCAGTTTTCCTATGGTTTTCTGTAAGCGGAAAGTAAACCAAAGATGATGGTGGTTTTCGCCATGGCAGAAGGTTGCCTGGAACGGATCCCACGTTCGCCGCAGTGAGTAATGCTGCGAGAATAAAAAGTACTTATTTGTGTACGTGTGTTTTGAATGCAAACAAAGTAAGAGAAAGGTTATCTTTACCAGTCTTTCCTGTGCGTCCTTTATTCTATATCCTTACTTTATCCATTGAATTTGATCGTGTACGAATAATCCGAGGCTCTTTCTTAGAAACTTTTACACACGCAAATCTACGAGAAAAAGAGTTTGTGAAACTTTGCTATCTATCTTCCTCGCAGCACTATTTGTGCAGATGCCGTTTTCATCTCCTGTAGGTACATGTATTGTTCGCGCAACGAGTAATTCTATCCACATCACGGAAGGGCTTTTACTTCGTACTATGATCTAGTAGTGTAGTGGCAAACATGTTATAAAAGCTTTAAATATAATGAATACAGCATTGGACAAAATATATCCAACTCTTTCGGTTTCGTTCAAATTGTCCATACAAACTGAGCAAAGCTGCATATATGGTCGGCGTTAAGTCAGAGTGGACCAAGTCACATTTTGAATATTTTGAGAAAAATGGGCCTAAAGTCTAACACTTTGCAATTTTTTACCTCGTTAAAATTTTGGCTCAATATTTCTACACATCTTTGTGTTACTTTCAAACAATATAGTGTGAAGTGATAATCATGAAAAAAAGATAATCTAAACCTCTAATAAAATGATTTTTTGATGGACTATGTGCACTTGGTCCACTCTGACTGAACTGAAGACCACCGTTCAGTGATTTGGTTCACTCTGACTGAACAATTTCTAGGAAAATAACAATCATTCATTGCTTACATGGTCAAACTGGGTGCATATCTCTAAGATTAACAGATTATCATAATCTTTTGACATCAGTATCATAAATTCTTCAATAATCTATATCTTTAAGCCCTAAATTAGTGGCATTACAATAGCTTGAAAATTAAAGATTTGCTGCTTTGACCAAGTGAAAATCTTGAGTGCCGGCCAAAATATACTGGTCCAATGAGCGGGTTCTAGGACATTTCATACAGACACCATAGAGCTACCAAAAACTTCTATCGGAATCTGAAATCGATTCAAAAAAATGCAATAATCAATCAGTTTATTGCTTTTTGACACTTGGTCCGCTCTGTCTGCACAAAGTTGTTGCAATTTCTGACCACCCACCCGAATATGGTAAGTGGTCAAAAATCAAAATCAGATGCAGCGATTAAAATAATATTTATGAATTTCACTTGATGGATGAGACGATGAATCATTCGATGTTGAAAAATCTGGCAAATCATTTGAAATGTTTTTCATTTCCTCGCATTCATCAGCGTGCTGATCTTTTTCGCTGTTATGGTAATAAGCACTTGGTACACTCTGACTGCATACTTTTATGGATTTTTGTTGATCATCCAAAGAAAATTTGTTTCATATCTCTCGCAGTTTACAACTTTCATCAAATCTGGTCAGAGTGATATAGAGGTAAGGTAATTTTGCATCTAATGAAAGAATAATCCAATTTTCTCAAGTTTTGTACTTGGTCCACTCTGATTCAACGCCGACCATATATTGTCCAAAACTGTATTTAAGATAGAGCAGTGCAAACATCAATCGGAAACTACACTGATCTGCCTCGTATCTTAAAACAGTACCACTGCAAGAATAATCATAATTACTGTTTAATAAGGTTGACTTGCTGTAATTTCAGCTCGTTGTGAATCCCTACACAACAACCTAATGGACTTAAAATTTGCACAAATATGTTTTGCTTTAAGCTTATCTCACCCTCAGATATTCATTATTTGACCGCAAAACTCCCATGACGTAGAGAGAAAAAATGCCAAAAATATACAAAGTCCCCAGTTATGGGGCCCAGATAGCCGTAGCGGTAAACGCGCAGCTATTCAGCAAGACCAACCTGAGGGTCGTGGGTTCGAATCCCACCGGTCGAGGATCTTTTCGGATTGGAAATTTTCTCGACTTCCCAGGGCATAGAGTATCTTCGTACCTGCCACACGATATACGCATGCAAAAATGGTCATTGGCACAGTAAGCTCTCAGTTAATAACTGTGGAAGTGCTCATAAGAACACTAAGCTGAGAAGCAGGCTCTGTCCCAGTGGGGACTTAATGCAAGAAAGAAGATACAAAGTCCCCGTAAGTTTTTAATCTTATTAAAATACTTGTATTTCAAAAACTTTCAAAATTAGGGGCCCAGATAGCAGTAACGGTAAATGCGCAGCTATTCAGTAAGACTAAGCTGAGGGTCGTTGGATATTTTTCGTACATTTTCACGACTTCTCAGGGCATAGAGTACATTCGTACCTGCCACACGATATATAGCCACACATGAAAAAATATTCAACCTGCATAAAAAGCTCTCAGTTAATAACTGTGGAAGTGCTCACAAGAAAACCGAACTGAGAAGCAGTCGCTGTCCCAGTTGAAACGTAATTCAACAAAATAACAAAAAAAAAAAAAAAAACTTTCAAAATTAAAATTTGAAAAAATAAATAAAATACATTTGTGTTCATGGATTTTCGTGACAATAATTTAGCCAGGATTTTATCAAGGAACTTCTACAGTTTGTTTAAACAAGAAATAATTTCTCCAAAGCTACTTCCATAAATGATTTTGAAAATCCTCATATATTGTTCTAAGGTTTTGAAGAACATTTATCTGAGCATTTTTTTTCAAAGCTTTTTCTCATAATCCACAAAAAAATCTCTGTTTAAGGTGAAGATGCTGTTTGGTTCTTTTGATAAGTGTTCTTGGAAATTTGAGGTTTGGCTTCGATGCATCTTCACCTTGAACGAACATATGTTCTTGATATTGCTGAAAAAATTCTTCTCATTCAACATCTTCAGAAAATAACTGGCTCGACGCCAATAATGTCTTGCGATGTACCATTACGGTTTAACTCATCAGCCAATTCATTTACAGCGATGGAAGTATGACCAGGTACCTATACAAGGTTTACAGAGTTGACTGAATTCAGTTCCTCAATTTGAGTTCCGATGTTTATGACCCTGAATCCAATATGGGCTAATCTCAAATCTAAGAAGATGCAAAAGTCGTATTCCATCGGTGCCGTAAATAAATGCTTTTTTTTAATTTCTTTATTAGTATCATTTCAAACATTACATTCATTATTTCTTATATCTAGGTGTTCTGTGTTATTAGACAACACTATCATCCTAATTTGGTAAAACAAATCTAAGATTTTATTAACATTTTGTTAACAACATATTACATTTCATTTGCCGTAGCAGTTCAGATTTTTTACAGGTGAGTTGATTTCACCTGCTTATAAGAGAAAAAAAACGTTTTCAATATACTTAACCTAACTTAACCTAACATATAACGTATTAATCGTGGCAATAGAAGATTGCAACGATTTTTGCCTGAAATTATTCATTATTTTATTTGACATTTGTTCCAATGTTTCAACATTGGATATTCTATGTAACTCATTTGTACTATACCAGGGAGGAAGCCTCAGAAACATTTTTCAAAATTTTATTTTGAATTCTCTGCAGAGCTTTCTTCCTGGTATTACAACAGCTAGTCCATATTGGTACAGCATACAACATGGCTGGCCTGAAAATTTGTTTGAATATCAAAAGCTTGTTCTTAAGACAAAGTTTTGATTTTCTATTAATAAGGGGATAGAGACATTTTATATATTTGTTACATTTGGCTTGAATGCCTTCAATGTGATTTTTGAAAGTTAAATTCTTATGTAGCATGAGCCCTAGATACTTGACTTCATCTGACCAATTTATTGGAACCCCTCTCATCGTGACAACATGTCTACTTGAGGGTTTCAAAAAAAGAGGTTTTGGTTTATGTGGGAATATTATTAGTTGAGTTTTGGAAGCATTAGGAGAAATCTTCCATTTTTGCAAGTATGAAGAAAAAATATCCAAACTTTTTTGCAATCGACTACAGATGACACGCAGGCTTCGTCCTTTGGCGGAGAGGCCTGTGTCATCCGCAAACAAAGATTTTTGACATCCCTGAGGTAACTCAGGTAAGTCAGATGTGAAAATATTGTATAATATTGGTCCCAAAATGCTGCCTTGGAGAACTCCAGCTCTTACAGGAAGTCTTTCAGATCTGGAGTTCTGATAATTAACCTGAAGTGTACGATTTGACAGATAACTTTGAATTATTCTAACAATGTATGTTGGAAAATTAAAGTTTTTCAATTTTACAATCAAACCTTCATGCCAAACACTGTCGAATGCTTTTTCTATGTCTAGAAGAGCAAGACCAGTAGAGTAGCCTTCAGATTTGTTAGAACGGATCAAATTTGTTACGCGTAAAAGTTGATGAGTGGTCGAATGTCCATGGCGGAATCCGAACTGTTCATTGGCAAAAATTGAATTTTCGTTGATGTGGGTCATCATTCTGTTCAAAATAACCTTTTCAAAAAGTTTACTGATGGAGGAAAGCAAACTGATTGGACGATAGCTAGAAGCTTCTGCAGGATTTTTGTCTGGTTTTAAAATTGGAACAACCTTAGCATTTTTCCATTTGTCAGGAAAATATGCTAATTGAAAACATTTGTTAAATATATCAACTAAAAATGATAAGCTACTTTCTGTAAGTTTCTTGATGAGGATGTAGAAAATTCCATCATCGCCAGGAGCTTTCATATTTTTGAATTTTTTAATAATAGTTCTCACTTCTTCCAAATCAGTCTCCCAGGCATTTACGAAAACGTTCTCTTGATTGAGAATATTTTCGAAGTCCTGAGTAACTTGATTTTCAATTGGACTAGTAAGTCCTAAATTAAAATTGTGCGCACTTTCAAACTGCATAGCAAGTTTTTGAGCTTTTTCGCAATTAGTTAGTAATAATTTGTTTTCCTCTTTCAATGCCGGTATAGGCTTCTGAGGTTTTTTCAAGATTTTAGATAATTTCCAAAAGGGCTTAGAGCCAGGGTCCAATTGAGAAATTTTATTTTCAAAATTTTTGTTTCTTAAATCTGCAAAACGTTTCTTGATTTCTTTCTGCAAATCCTGCCATATAATTTTCAAAGCAGGATCGCGAGTGCGTTGAAATTGCCTTCTTCTCACGTTTTTAAGACGGATCAAGAGTTTAAGATCATCGTCTATAATCACGGATTCAAATTTTACTTCACATTTTGGAATTGCAATGCTCCTGGCTTCAACAACGGAATTTGTTAAAGTTTCAAGAGCATTGTCAATATCAATTTTAGTTTCTAAAGAAATGTTAACATCAAGATTTGAGTCAACATACGTTTCATATATATTCCAGTCGGCTCGTAAATAATTAAAAGTGGAGCTGATAGGATTGAGAATCGCTTCATGGGATATTTGAAATGTAACAGGCACATGATCAGAATCAAAATCAGCATGAGTAACTAATTGGCTACAAAGATGACTAGAGTCGGTTAAGACCAAGTCAATCGTAGATGGATTTCTAGATAAATAAATGCTTTATTCGGGTTATCCGAAAGGCCATATTGGCGACACCGACTCTCGACTACCTGAAAAGCACTTTGCTTATGCACATACCTACCTACCTTGATACCTTGATGGCTACAGCGTAGCGTCACGCCATTTCCGGGCGTATTGTGGAGCTCCATCTTCGTCGGTCTTGGGCGAAACTTCTCCAGTTGCCCGAACGTTTAGAGTCGTCAGGTCTTCTTCCACTGCGTACAGCCAGCGTATTCGTGGTCTTCCCCGAAGCCGCTGACCTCTACCTGATTCCCTGCTGAATATTATTTTCGCAATTCTTTCTTCCGACATTCGCAATAAGTGACCAGCCAACTGAAGTCTACCGTATTTTACACGCTTGATAATATTCGCATCTTTGTACACTTGATACAACTCGTGATTCATGCGTCTGCGCCACACACCATTTTCGAGTTTCCCACCGAGTATTGTCGGCAGCACTTTACGCTCGAAAACACCGAGAGCTTTCCGGTCTGACTCTTTCAACGTCCACGTTTCGTGCCCGTGGAGACCCACCGGAAGAATCAATGTTTTATACAGGGCGAATTTTGTTTCCGTTTGCAAGCTGCGGGACCTCAGCTGGTTACGTAGTCCGTAAAAGGCCCTATTCGCAGCCGCAACACGTCCTTTCAATTCGCGGGAAACGTCGTTGTCACATGTCGCAAGTGTTCCAAGGTAAACAAATTCTCCAACAACTTCAAACACATCCCCATCAAGCACTACCTCAGCACCTACACCACCAAGCCTGACTCTATCTCTACCTGCAACCATGTACTTCGTTTTGGTAGAATTAATGGTCAGGCCTATCCTCGTTGTCTCCCTCTTCAGAGGCACGAAGGCCTCTTCCACTGACCAGCGATCGATTCCAATTAGGTCTATATCGTCCGCAAAGCCAAGGAGCATGTGCGACCTTGTGATAATAGTGCCATTTCTCTGCACGCCAGATCTCCTAATAGCACCCTCGAGTGCAATGTTGAACAGTAAATTTGAAAGTGCGTCTCCCTGCTTTAACCCGTCTAACGTCACGAACGAGGTCGACACCTCGTCTGCGATCCGAACACTTGATTTCGAACCATCCAGCGTAGCACGTATAAGCCTAATTAGTTTCGCCGGAAAACCATGTTCAGACATTATCTGCAAAAGCTCATTTCTTTTCACTGAATCGTACGCCGCCTTGAAATCAATAAACAGATGTTGAGTCTGCAAGTTGTACTCCCGGAATTTATCTAGGATCATTCGCAAGCTAAACATCTGGTCCGTTGTCGAACGGCCCTCACGAAAACCAGCTTGGTATTCGCCGACGAAGGACTCCGCGAGCGGTCTCAGTCTGTTAAACAGGATGCGCGACAGAATCTTGTACGCCGAATTCAGCAGGGTAATTCCTCTGTAATTGGCACACTCCAGTCTGTGCCCTTTCTTGTAGATTGGGCGTATGAGGCCATCCAATCAGCTGGTGGGAAATTCTTCGTCCTCCCATACCTTCATAAGTACTCGATAGATCGACTGATAAAGCTGCTCACTTCCGTGCTTGAGAAGCTCGACCGGGATCTCGTCCTTCCCAGCAGCCTTACAGTTCTTCAGCTCGCTGATAGCCTTTTTAACCTCTCCTATGGTCGGCGGGTCCACAGCTTGATCGTCATCATCTATGTTCATCCTGTTTCTCGCTACATTTCCATTTTCACCGTTCAAGAATTGCTGAAAGTGCTCCTTCCACCTGGCAGCCACCGCCGTTTTATGCGGTGGATTCGCTTTTCTTCGGCTCTCGCTGCCCTGTACCGCTCTCTGTTCTGTCGGGTACCGGCCACAAGCATATGGCTTCTGGCGATATTCTTCATGTCTGTCACTCTCTGGCACTCTTCATCGAACCAGTCGTTTCGTCTTCGTCGTTGACCAGTGCCAATCACTTCCTGCGCCGTTGTTGTCACAGCTTCGTGGATAGGGTCCCACAGGCTGTCGACGTCTCCAGCAACGTTGATTCTTCCCAACTGCTCGTCTAGTTGCTGACGGTACTGTGCAGCTACCCTATCAGTCGACAAGCGTTGTATATTGAAGCGCAGCGTTCTGTGTGTTGTGGAACTCGTGACGCTGGATAACCGCGCCCGAATTTTAGCTACTACGAGATAATGATCCGAGTCGATATTAGGGCCTCGGAAGGTCCTGACATCAATGACATCTGAGAAATGTCGCCCATCAATCAGCACGTGGTCTATTTGGAAGCAGGCATCGCCACTCGGGTATTGCCTGGTGTGTTTGCGGATATTCTTTCGTGCGAAGTAGGTACTGCTGATTGCCATCCCTCTAGCTGCAGTGAAGGTTACTAGCCGCAGGCCATTATCATTGGTAACGGAATGAAGGCTTTCCGTTCCAATGACGTGTCGGAAGAAATCTTCTTTCCCGATCTGCGCATTTGCGTCGCCGATGACTATCTTGACGTCTTGTTTTGGGCACTCTCCGTAGGCCTTATCCAGGCTCTCATAGAGCTCATCCTTCATGTCATCGGACTTATCGTTCGTTGGCGCATATATGCTGATCAGATTTCACCGAATAATTTGCTTCATCTGCTTCCCAATCACTATGAAGCCAACTCCACGTGCTGCTCTGTCGCCACCACTGTAGTAGATGTGGTACTTGAATGAAGTGTTGGCGATGGTAAACAAAAATTTGTAGCTAGGGCAACTGAAATTCGGGGTTTCCCCTTAGTTTTTGAACCATCTAAACAGGAACAAGGACATCGGTAAGCCAAAATTTGAAATATGTTATTATAAATTTGTATGATACACTATTTAATTTGTGAATCCATAAATTGCACGAACTTTGGTTTAGTATTAACAAGTTGTAAAAGAAAAAGCATTTTAAATTGATTATTTTGTAATGGTGTTATTCAGATATGAATCAGTCGAAAAGAAAACAATAGTTAAACGAAAACGGTAATTTCATGCTTAAAAACAGTCAACTAGTTGAAGGTTGGTTTCAATTTTGTTTGAAACACGTTTCTCGAATCTAAATGCGTCTGATTTATGTTCTACTGCAATTTTCAAGATTGTATCATCTAGAAAATCTACACAAAAAGCTAATATGCTGGCTGGGACACCTTCTGGAAAAATTTACCAATACATATGACAGATTCGAAACCGAATCCGGGACCATCAAAGAATTCAAAATTTTTAATTCATGTGTTGCGAAGGGAATTCATCTCGTCACGATAGTTTGTTGGACGCTGGAGAAGAAAACAGTTCTCCAGACAGACACTCTATACTAAAATTTATCATAAAATACAATACAAAATCATTTACCCTTTTGGTTTCGTCCAGACGCCAAACCAAGTACGGAAATAAAACAATGTCAAAACACAACAACATTAATTGACGTTTCATCGTAATATACAACATACAACTTGCACTATATAACTAGCGTACTTGTGATTTTTGCTTTGCAAGCAGTGTCTACTCTAGCTGGCATCTAGGCCTTAAACCTTACTGTAAACACAAACAGCCATTCCATAAAAAATCGATCTAGTGGGTCACCGAATTCCGTGAAAATTTGCTATTTTGTTCCTTATCCTAAATAAAGATACACGTTTTTTTTGGATTTTTTGATTAGGGTGACCATTTCCGAAATAGGGTGACCAAAAAAATTGACCGATTTTCAATTTTCTTGGACAAAACGAAAGCTAAAGATTTTGATTTTTCAAGAAAATATTAAATTTCACAAAAAATGTTTTTTTTTACATGAATAAAAAACAAAAAAATGTGTTTCGAAGGCTTCTGGAAAAAGGGGCTATTGCTGTTGTATTTTTTTCTTTAAAGTTCAGAAAATTTTATGTTTACTGTCAAATTTCCAGCGATTTATGTATTTTTGTTTTTGAGATATATTTATTTGAAAATAAAAAAATCAGTCCTTTTTTATCGGCACACACTGTAGGTCTCAGCGCATTAGATTTTTTATTTTTCCGATTTCCAATCTTTTTTATAGAATGAAAGCTTAAGATTTCAACCTTTCAGAAAATATGTAAAACTCAAAAAAAAAATGTTTTGCATGGAAAAATACAAAAATTTCTAGTTTTTTAGGAAACGTAAAATTTTCTGAACTTTCAAGAAGAAATGAGAACAGCAATAGCCCATTTGGTCCCGAGGCCTTCAAAACACTAAAAAACGGAAATCTTTGATTTTTTTCATGTAAAAACCAATTTTTGAGAAATTTTATATTTTTCTTGAAAAGTCAAAATCTTTAGCTTTAATTTCGTCCAAGAAAATTGAAAATTGGTCAAGCGGCTCAAAAGTTATGATTGCTTTAAAAATAAAAAAAAATCAAAGTCGCGATTTTTCTGGTCTCCCTATTTCGGAAATGGTCATCCTAATCAAAAAATCCAAAAACATGTGTATCCTTATTTCGTATAAGGAACAAAATAGCAAATTTTCACGGAATTCGGTGACTCACTAGATCGGTTTTTCATTGAATGGCTGCAAAGCTATGGTTGTAAATCAGTTTACATCTGCAAGACTGAATAAGTCGAACAGACTGTCAAAGGTGGCACAGCTGAACATTTTTTTTTAACATTAAAGGGTGTCGTACCAAAAAATTGTTCCGAAATTTTTGACTCCGGGGGAATTTCAATCCTTAATAATCCCCTGTAGGAATGCCACTATCATTAGTACAACCAGCTAGCAAGTATGTCAGGTACAGCGTTTTTGTATGAAGACGTTAGATTGTCGAACTATCTTGTTTTCTTGGCGAGTATTTTGGTCTACAGTTTTGTTCAGAATATTAGTAGAAAAAGCTCAACTTCCACCTGGTTCCAAACTTTTCAGAAGGTGCTATAAGAAATTTTGTGATAATGAAATTGACGTTATTGTTCTCTCATTGCTCATTGGTCCCAAAGCCATATCTAGGAAGACAAAAATGATTGCGCCTAAACCGTCAATTTTAGATATATGGTGTCTTCGGCAAAGTTTCTTAATATTTTTCAGACATTTTTTCGATAATGTGAAATTAGGGTGACCCGCATGGTTCACGAGATCAGAATATAAACCTTTTTGCTGACGTATTTAGGCCTTTTACAATGTTTTAAATCAACTGATTTGGAGCAACTTTGCCGAAGAACCCAAATTTCTATCTCGTAAGGTTCGCGAGTTATGATTTTTTATTAAACAAATAAGTTAGAGTGACACTGAAAAATCTGTTTTTTCTTGATAACTATTTTTAACAGTGTTGCAGATAGCTTAAAACTATTTGTTAGTCACTGAAAAAACAGTAATAGCATGGATAATTACCACGTGATCACTCAATCCGCAGTGATTATGATCTAGAGTGCGATGTCGCATCACTGCTGTTGGTTGTTTAATCAAAGGGATATTGATAGCTCACCAGTGACAGTGATAGTTTTAGAACATCAGCCATCAGCTGATATGATTGATTTTAATCAACTCTGCCTAGAACAACAGGCGAATGCTGCCCTGACTAGTTCGTTGTGGCAGATTTAATAGACTTAATTGAATTAAATAGGATAAGTTGGATGCCCAGATAGAATGATTGCAGATACTTCTTTATTTCTATGAGAGGATATTACGGGAAGTATGGTTTTGGTAATTTGAAGGAATTCTTCAGAGTATACGTTTTGTTATCGTTTAGGGTTGATAATATAATAAAAGGGACCGGTATTGAACGCATGACCTTCTGCTTAGTAAGCCGAAGCAGTAGCAATTTATAACCGACCACGTCAAAGATTAGCTGGACAAAATTTATATCGCGTGAAATAACAAGACTTCGTTTATGTATTAATGTTCCATGGATCACTGTTAAAACAGCTTAAGAAAATAACTTTTCTGCCCCTTACTCCTTAGATTTCGCTTACTGTGATCAATATTATGTCAATACATATATATTCAATTTGAAATGACTATACATACAGTTATTTCGGTTGTTTCAGCAAATATATCTTTTTTCGCTTTCTTTACCATATAAAATTCGGTTTATGGTGAATACATCTTAAAGCGTTGATTTTTTATGAATAGTTTGTATGAAACACTTTCAGAACTTTTAATTTTTCACATTTGTGCTGAAGACACCAAAAAGCAATCTCAATTACTTTTCAAGTTACAGACAATTTCCGTTTACAAAAATATTATTTTCAAAATTTTGTCAATCTTTTTAAACAAAAACGTCCTCACAGTTTTTTCACCATAAACAGAAAAAAAATAATCTTTCTAATGGCGACAAACGATTGAAAATTCGTTTGCGCCTTTCGGAAATATCGGCATTTGAAAACAACTATTTTTTCACTCTGTAGCCATAAGAGATAGAACAGTAGTTTCTTCGGCAAAAGGTTGCGCAATCAAAAGTTCTAAAAGTGCTCGGAATGAAATTTTTGCGAAAAATGATCGTATAAAAATTATCAAGAAATAACTGATTTTTCAGTACCACCCTAACTTATTTGTTTAAAAAAAAATATATAACTCGCAAACCATAAGAGATAGAAATTTGGGTTCTTCGGCAAAGTTGCTCCAAATCGGTTGTTCTAAAACATTGTAGAACATTGTATATGCCTAAACTGCCCATAAATGCATAACTGTCCCATATGGAATTAGTAGGCATTGAGGAAACAGCGCTCAGAGTTTGAAGTTTGCATTTTCATACAAATGTTTATAATGTTCTAGTGAATTTTTGAATGCAATATTCATTTAGCTCCACCCTACAGAATACTCAATTTGCTAATATGGATCAGTAAAAAATATAAAGTTGAACATAATTCCAGTTTTGCAGTTGCTGTTGGGGTTCAAAGTTCATATAGAGACTGTTATACCTTTATTTTTCAATATGGGACTGCACCAACTTCATATTTTTCCACAACATTATCGAACAAAGTGTATAAATATTCATATGCCAAGTGAAGTGCATATTAAAACATGAATATTGCGATAAAAAAAGATGTTGGTTCGAAAATCAATATGGGACAGTTATGCTTTTATGGGCAGTAAATGCGTCAGCAAAAAAATTATATTCTGATCTCGGAAACCATGCGGGCCACCCTAGTTTCACATCACTGAAAAAAATGTCTGAAAAATATGAAGAAACTTTGCCGAAGACACCATATATCTAAAATTGACAGTTTAGGCGCAATCATTTTAGTCTTCCTAGATATGGCTTTGGGACCAATGTGCATTGGTGTAACACATTTTATTGCAGAAAAAAATGTTTGACATAGTTATTTAACTAAAACTAAAGTTATACATAGGCTGGCCATACGTACCGTTTTTAACGGGACAGCAGTACCGTTTTCATCCCCTCGGCAGACTGTCCCGTCGTTATATGGAAAATGCTCGAATTGTCCCATATTTTAGGAAATGGAGAATTGGCACATAATTTTCAACACCAGTAAAAAAAATAAAAATAACAACATAACAAACACTTTTTACAAATATTTTAGAGTTTCTTGTCTTACTCATCTATTTTCCAAGCAATTATTAGTTTCTCAAACAGAGTTGAACTTGAGCCGTATATACTTCTGCTTATTTTTTTGCGTTTCTTTACTCATATTTATGCCAAATTTTAGCGAATTTTCAAAATACGGATCATCATAAGATACTTATTCATATAATACCTAAAATGAAGAAGAACAATTATGTGTTTACTTCTGATACGCAATTGATTGGATTAACTGTTTAAAAAGTGGATATTTCAATAAAGTAATGAAATATTAGAAAAAATTACGTTTTATTTTGAAAAATTGATAAGTGTAACGATTTTTTTTAGGAAATTCTTAGAAAAACGCTTGCTTCTTGGAAATCAAAGAATGAGCTTCAAGGTTCCTAAGTGATTTTTATTGAATCATACAGACATGTAGCTTGGGATTGCATAATCTGGTTCTGCTACTTTCCCTCGAATGGCGATTCCCCGAATGTCGTTCTCCCAACGCCAGTTCTCAGAATGCTAGTTCCCCGAAAACCCCGTTTCCCCGAATAGCTCAGTTCTCCGGAAAGTTCCAACACTCATAATTGTCATAACCTTTTGCATTTCAAAGTGGTGAACAATATGTATTTTTGGCAATATGTATTCAGTCGAGAATGATCAAATATCTTTCTTTGGTAGCTTATCGATCTTTCTAATTCAACACTATCTCACTACCCGAGCAGAAGCAAAGTTCTGACCATTAAATCGAGATATTGATTTGATTGACATAAGAGATGAAAGATCTGAAGATAATATCAAAATTTTATTCCTGGAACTTCTGAGCCATATCTAAATTTGATGTTGGAAGATCTAAGGAATAGCTCGCTGATATTGGTGAGATCTTATAATATGATATGCTAATAGTATTCCAAGAGTAAATTTTAAATATTATTTTCAGATCTTTTATCTCTTATATCTATCAAGTTAATATCATTTTTATATGTCCATATCAAAATTTGCTATTACATAGCTTTTTGCGCCTGCTCGTTAAAGACTATTATTGCACGTTTTTTGAGCTGCATTGCTATACGAGAGAACGGGTCATTCGGGGATATGGCTTTCGGATCTCTTGCAAACCTTTGTGCCGATTTACTTATAATTTACTTAATTTTTATCTAGGTGTTATGTGTTGTGAAACACTATCATTCTAATTTGAACTTTTATTAACCTTTACGTTACCGGCCTCCGACAAGGCATTTTCAAATAGCTGCCATTTCGTCAATTTCCATTCGATTTTTTTGAAACCACCGTCAGTTTACTTTAAAAAGGTTTAAGTTATGTGTCATAAATGGAGAATGCTGAATTCGGAACCATGCCGGAGATATTCCGGATTGCACTGGGGTCACGAGGGTGCCAAATTTTGGAAATGGGATTATTTTTTATTTATTGCAGTTACAACACTGAAGTTTTTATGTAAAATATGAGATAATAGTCTATTGTCATCATTTCAACATAATTCGAATAAGTGAACCGTCCCGGAACATGGTAGCCGGTTCCGCCAGGGCCAGTTTGGGGACATTTCCGTTTCATGTCCAAAACATACCGTGCGACGTCTCAATCTTCTTCAATTCAGGAGAACATGTCAATAAAGAAAGAATAAACTAAATATCCATAGATGTGGCCACTCCGAAGCACCTGACACAGGTTCTTCCAGAGCCTCTTTGAGGACATTTCCGTGTATAGTCGAAAACATACCGTGCGTCGTCTCAATCTTCATGAATTTGGGAGAACATGACAATAAAAGAAGAAAAACCCCGGTACAAATAGATGTGGTCACTCCAGATCTCCTTGCACAGGTTCCACAAGGGCCTCTTTGGGGACATTTCCGTTTTATGTCCCAACATACCGTGCGACGTCTCAATCTTCTTGAGTTCAAAAGAACATGTCGTTAAAGGAAGAATGAACTAAATACCGTCGTGCGGGGTGACATTGGTCCATAAGGGTGACTTTGGGCCAATATTTTTACGGAAAGCTAATGCTAGAATAAAGAAAAGAATGCGTTAAGCTTCAAGAATACGTTATGAATAGCCAAGAGATGATCAAGGATCAGGTTTTTGGTGTTTCTTATTGTCATGAGATGCATCGAAAGAGGCGGTCAAAGTCACCCTCTAGGCCCAATGTCACCCCGCACGGCGGTACTCATAGAATTGGCCACTCCATAGCGCCTGACACAATACAATTTGAATTAGGGCGAATGAACTGGCTTATTAAGTTTCAAGCTTAAAAAAAAGCAAATATGCATGAAGAATTTGTAAGTAAAACCTTTGCTTCTGGCATGAGCATGAGCTCAAGCATAGATGACCGCTTCGTAGTTGCACTCCGTGATTGGCCGGAGCAGTCTAAGATGCACAAAGATGTAATGAATGGGATTAGCGAACCATTCTCAAAGAGCACGAATCGAGGGTTCAAAGACTTAATATACCTCTGCATCTTCACAATTGTCTTGGAAAGTACATTGAGTTAGTGGGTGTTTCCGGTCCCAACTCTCGCTCTAGCTGTAGCAAGCAATACAATCGATGGACCAAACATTTATGACTGGATTACACCAATTTTTCTTCGCACTGCGCGAACCGGACACGTCTGATTTCTATTGCATCGCTCTCCCCCGTAGAGTGTTCGATGAAACGAACACTAATCTGTAGGAAAATCCTTTGCGGGTAATAGATGAAATTTCGAATGGGTTCCAAATTAGATAATTGCTGGCTAGATTATTGTTTAATTTCTGATGAAATCCTTAACATATTCTAAGCAAAAATGTTATTCTGTTGCAAGTGGAATTCCTCCTTTCATGAATAAGCGGTACGATTGACGGAACCGACGTTTGGTCGAATTTACTCTTCTTTAAACGGGCAATAGGTTATTCTTTTTTTATACTGTTAAAACAATTATTGGCAGTAAATATGCCAAAGGTCAGTAAGCCAAAGGGATTTCATTAATCATAAGACTGTTTTATGGTGTATTCATAAGGAGTTCCAAAGCAAATTCCTTTTAAGTTTTTATCAACAAATTTATTGAGAACCCTGAGTAATTAATAGAAAATTTTCTTCAAAGTTTACAACAGATTCTTGGTAACAATCTAGCCAAAACCTTTTAAGGATTCTTGTTGGATTTCTGATAATGTTAGAAACAAAGTTCTGGTGGATTCCTTATTAGTTTTCTTATCGCGTTCTGCTGAGTTTTAACTAGTTGAACAGTGTATTCCTGGCGTATTCATAAAGATCTGCATAACAGATTATCCAAAAATCGTGGAAAACATCTGTTCAGAAAGATCCTGCCTAAGACTGCATCAGTGAAGAGAAGCCACATCAGCTTGTATGTATTTTATCCTAGATTTATTTGAATACTTTTCAAAATTTTATTATGCTTTACCCGTGGCACATCATGTTTTGTTCAAATAACGGAATATTTTCAAAACAGGTTTTCGACGAAACCTATTCCTTGTGCTCTGGAGTAGCCAGATCTGTTTGTAGCGAGGTCAATCTTCAATTATTCCTTCAAATAACGGTAATGCCATAAAATAGGGCTTCCTGGAACCTGTACGTGATGCTCAGGAGTGGAAACACAGGGTCTATTCCTTATTAATTGACATGTTCTGTCGAATTCATGAAGATTGAAACGTTCACGAAAATTGACACGTCACTCGTTTTGTTTTGGATATAAAACAGAAATGTCCCCAAGGATGCCCTTGCGAAACCTGTGCTTATAGCTATGGAGTGGCCATATTAATTGATAATAAGTTGATTCTTTTTCTATTGACATGTACTTTCCAATTCACAAATATTGAGACGTTGCACGCTATGTTTTGGACAAAAAGCATAAATGTCCTCAAAGAGGTCCTCGTGGAACCTGTGCCAGAAGCTCTTAAGTGGCCAAATCTTCCATTACCGTGTTTATTTTTCATGTATTGACAAGTTCTTCAGAATTCAAGAAGATTGAGATGTCGCACGCTATGTTTTTGGACATTAAACGGAAATGTGCTCCAAGAAGCCCTCGTGGAACCTGTGCCAGGACATCTGGAGTGGCCACATCTGTTTGTACCGTGATGTTCATCTATTATTGACAAGTTCTTTCGAATTCACGAAGTTTGATACGTCGCATGGTATGTTTCCGACAAAAAACGAAATTGTTTTCAAAAAGGCCCTAGCGGAACCTGCGTCAGGTGATCTGAAGTGGTCAAATCTATTGATATTTAGTTTATTCTTCCTTTATTGACATATAATTTCTAATTCAAGAAGATTGAGACGTCGCACGGTATGTTTCCGACAAAAAACAGAATTGTCCTCAAAGAGGCCCTGGTGGAACCTGTGTCAGGTGCTCTGGAGTGGTCAAATTTATTGATATTTAGTTTATTCTTCCTTCATTGACATGTTCTCCTGATTTCATGAAGATTGAGACGTCGCACAGTATGTTTTGGACATGAAACGGAAATGTCCCCAAACTGGCCCTGACGGAACCAGCTACGATGTTCCGGAACGGTCCACTTATTCAAATTATGTTGAAATGACGAAAATCGACCATTATCTCACGTTTTACATAAAAACTTTAGTGTTGTAGCAGAAATAAATGAAAAAATAATCACATACAACCCGGAATATCTCCGGCATGGTTCCGAATGCAGAATTGTCCATTCATGACAAATAACTGAAACCTTTTTAAAGTAAACTGAGGGTAGTTTCAAAAAAAAAATCGAATGGAAATTGACGAAATGGTAGCTGTTTAAAAATGCCTTGTAGGAGGCCGGTAACGTAAAGGTTAGCAGCATATTACAATTCGTTTGCCGTAG